>NC_135864.1:30104835-30334835 GCF_031162955.1 Sander vitreus | reverse complement strand
CTTTAACTAAACGCGTTTGGTTGGAATCCACCCTGACTCTCCACCCCAGGCTCTTCATGCCACTGTTCTCTCTCTGCTGTAATGCTCTTTGCTCTTTATTTATTTTTTATTTCTATCTTTATTTTTAATTTAATACACACTGTGTACATATAGTTATATTTTTTATACCTATACTTATATTGTTTAATATTCCATCTAGTGAATGTGTGACGTGCACCAACAACACCAAAACAAATTCCTTGTATGTGTTAAAAAACGTACTTGGCAATAAAACCCTTTCTGATTCTGATTCTGATTGGGACTATTGACGTCCCTTTTGACGCAGTTAGGTTATGGAAAAGCTCGTGGGTGGGCTTACGTTTCCGTAACTTGCGAGAATGGGACGGTTGAGTTTAGGAAAAGGTCGTGGGTGGGCGAACGGGACGCTTGAGTTTAGAAAAAAGGTTGTGAGTGGGCTTATGTTTCCGTGACTCGCGGGAATAACGGGACGGTTGGGTTTAGGAAAAGGTCGTGGGTGGGCTTATGCTTCCGTGACACGCGGCAATAACGGGACGGTTAAAGACACACGCGGGACACAAACCCCAGTCTCCTGGGTGAAAGTCCGGTGTTTGACCCATCCACCACCCCGACCACCCTCCCTACGCGGAATTTCCCCCTTACATACTACTCGCTAAACGCCGTTTAGCTTCTGCTCTCCCCGGTACGTTCTACGAACACGCCTAAGGGCGCTTTTTTCGTCGCTTCAGACGCTGACAGCCACTGACAGCCACTGTCCAAACGTCTGTATGTTACGAGTTCGGAGTGAGAACGGGCTGAGAAAGGACGTTTTTTTCCTCGCCCCTGTCGCACCAAATGCTTGCTCGTGGGGTATTGTTGGGTCTTTATTAATTATAGTAAAGTGTAAAGTGTCCTGAGATAACTCCTGTTGTGATTTGACACGATAAATAAAATTGAATTGAATTAAACCTTTCTAAAAAAAAAAGAATAAAAATAAATAAAACTAGAAAACGCACAGGGGTGTTGATTGGCCGTCTCAAATCAAAATGAAAAGCTTTGGAACAGATGGTCAACTCGATGTAAAGGGTCACTGGCAATGCATCCTGGCCTTTCCCTCACCCTGGTGTCACGCCGTTCCTCGATGGAGGCAGCAGACAGCCAATGAGCCAATCACCGGTGCGGAAAATGTGCTGGAACTTATCCCTGGAATAGGAGACAGTCTATCTAAACCTCTGCTTATTATTAGTATTTGTGATGTCTAAAATTGGACAAAGAGATATTAAGCGGTCATAGGTTTACGCAAAAGGAATAATTCATACTAAAATAAAATTTGTGTCAGTATCTAAAACCTCTCTAAAAAAAACAATCTCCAAAAAGCAAATGACTCTGGATTGACTATCAGATTTCAATAAACAGGTTCTTCTGCCCAAGTAGTAGTAGTTGTTTAGTAAGTCATCATAAAGTCTGAAACGACGACAGTGCATTTCCAGGCTAATTGCCTCACATCCATTTTGCAAAGCCACCGTCGTTGCGTCCGGAGGTTCCACCGTCTACCGTCCGCCCTTAAGACGATTGTGATTGGTTTAAAGAAATGCTAGTCCCGCATTGCCAGACCTTCCTCCACAGCGCTGCGGAGGAGGGTCTGGCTAGTCCACACAACATTCCGGGATGGGAAAGAAATGTGCTCTGGTTTATTGACATTTCTTTAAAACAATCATAATCGTCGTATGGAGCAACGGTGCCTCTGCAAAATAGTCTCAGGAAGGAACTTGTTTTGGTGGAACGTGTACGTTAAAAGTTGTTTTAGTTGCACGAGGGAAAACTCAGATTGGACTGATAGTCTAGTTAGCTGTCTCGATTTACCCTGCAGAGATCTGAGGCGCAGTTAACCATAGTCCTTATACAGTGGGGCAAAAAAGTATTTAGTCAGCCACCAATTGTGCAAGTTCTCCCACTTAAAAAGATGAGAGAGGCTTGTAATTTTCATCATAGGTACACTTCAACTATGAGAGACAAAATGAGAAAAAGAAATCCAGAAAATCACATTGTAGGCTTTTTAATGAATTTATTTGCAAATTATGGTGGAAAATAAGTATTTGGTCAATAACAAAAGTTCATCTCAATACTTTGTTATATACCCTTTGTTGGCAATGACAGAGGTCAAACGTTTTCTGTAAGTCTTCACAAGGTTTTCACATACTGTTGCTGGTATTTTGGCCCATTCCTCCATGCAGATCTCCTCTAGAGCAGTGATGTTTTGGGGCTGTCGCTGGGCAACACGGACTTTCAACTCCCTCCAAAGATTTTCTATGAGGTTGAGATCTGGAGACTGGCTAGGCCACTCCAGGACCTTGAACTGCTTCTTACGAAGCCACTCCTTCGTTGCCCGGGCGGTGTGTTTGGGATCATTGTCATGCTGAAAGACCCTCTTCTGGATCATCCAAATGCTCTCTAGCAAACTCCAGACGGGCCTGGAAATGCACTGGCTTAAGCAGGGGAACACGTCTGGCACTGCAGGATTTGAGTCCCTGGCGGCGTAGCGTGTTACTGATGGTAGCCTTTGTTACTTTGGTCCCAGTTCTCTGCAGGTCATTCACTAGGTCCCCCCGTGAATGATTAAGAAGTGAAAGATTATCTAAGTGGGAAAGCAGTGGATGACTGTTTAGCAGGCGGTCAATGGAGTGACCCCTTTCCAACATGTGGAGGTAAATCAATGCTTTTCTTTCCCCCTTGCTCTTTATCTAGATGTTTCTCACAGAGCACCGTAATCTCACAACGCATGATTTGCGCTACTTATCCTGTGTTCTACATTTTACAAATCATGTTTGTGATGTGCTATTTTTTCTTCTTCTAGTACACATTAATAATACTTACTGTTTCTGGTATCAACATTAATCCAACTTAAAGTTAAATAAAGTTTGAATTAACACATCTTTAAAGGGGTTTGAACAAGACCTGAACATTAAAACCTTCATACATCATTCATGTATAAGACTGTTGGTTTTAGCTTTTTCTATGAAATAACTTTGTGGGTGTGACTGGGTATGGGTGGTCACAAGCACACGGGTGCATGAACAGTAAAGTAGCATTCAATCGTGTGTGACCTAATCTAAGTCTGGTATAGACCAGTTCTTCCCTTATGTTTAAACTCAGCGCAGTAACCATTTTCCAGGGCACATTCTTCAGTATTTTATGATAGCACATGATTACTTTCTTTTGTGCTAACCTTATAAACCAATATGGGGGATAGCTTTTTATTGTTAGCTGCCATCGTCTGTCATTGTTACAGTGTTGACTTCCTATATTACCTTCTAACAGCTGTATTCTCAGTAAGGGGCCATGTTTTGATGTGATTCTCCATGTTGACATGTTGACTGATTTGGGTATATGGAGAGAAATTAATTATATTTTCTTTTTATTCTAGCCTTATAAACCAATATGGTAGATAGTTACGTGTAAACATCCTAGGTTAACTAATATTGTATTAGTTCTCTACCCGTGTAACAGAAGTAAAAACATTAACAGGTGAAATAACATGAAGTCAAGTACATTTACATTTTAGTGCTTATAAGGAATTGATACCTTTTTGGTATATTAGCACTTCACAGAGGAAAATCCCACCAATTACATGTTTAAAGTGTTGTAGGACTGTTTATAAAATAAGAAGACATTTGGTTTTCGGTTTTGTTGTGTTTTAGGATGTTGTACTTTAGACGGTGACATTCATGGTCTTTTCTTTTCTTTTTTCAAACTGTATCCCTTTATGTTTTTAGGTCACCTGCAAAGTTTGTCATTCCTTCACCTCAGGTATGTTTATACGAGCACTGTCGCTGTTTAAACAAGGCATTAGCTGATGAGTTGCTAATGGCATGAATAGTTTGAAAGTTACCAACGCATAAAAATAAAAGTGGTTGTACTCTGAGGTAGCCAATACCTGGAGGGGGGGTTCAATTCTAATTTATTATTATTATTATTATTATTATTGATTGTGTTAAGATAGTTTGTAACTAGTTTGTTTTTGACAAATAGATTACTTCTGATCGTAAGCGGATGCTATTTCGCAAATTCACTACCTGGTTGTTTACTTCTTGCTAGTTAAAAGTAATATTGGAACTGAATCCTTACTAAAACAGATCACTGTTCTAGCATGTGTTTAACTATCTAGAGGTGACTGCTTTGTTTATAGTAGTTCTTCTTGAAATTACACCTACCAGGGACTTTTATTGTAAGATATTGATAACTCGTGTGAAACCATCAACACAGTCTATTTAGTAATATATCATGACTGCAAATAATCAGCTCTTTACCTTGATTGCTGATTTCCTAGGTGTATGGGGCAATAGTAAAACCTAAAACTGCAATATAACTGAAAGAACACAAGAAACTGGATTGTTTGTGTCAGTTTATGCGTCATGTTATGTGTTGTTCATCAGAATTTAGTCTTCATTCCTTCATATAACATTAGTCTAAAAATGATGGAATCATATCAGTCTGTATAAAACGTTGTAAGTACAATTTCACTCCTATAATAAAAACAGATCTAGAAATGATATGATCCTTCAATAGCAGTTTTTGTAATGAATACAAAGCAAACTGAACAGAAAAAACAAGTATTTTCTTTTCTTTCAGTTGCGGCTGAAGGGCTCGACCAATGCTGCATCATAGCAGCACAGTGTCGTATCACCAACCCATGAAAGCTAGAAGTCACGCTGCTGCTCTTCCATACTGCATCATACACTATATTATTTTTCTGTTTTGTTATATTAGTAGGCTACAGACAACACTAAAAAAATCATTACTTAATCACAGTATATATTATTTCTGGTGTACACTGTTGACTCCCGGCTATTGATTATACGTCACTTTAGCTTTGCTACTACCTCATAACTTGACCTTAATTGCTCTTGTATAGTTAATTTATCTTGTACTAGTTGTATATACCTCCTATTTAATTCAGTTATTCTTAACTTGTGTTGCAATACCTGAATTATCCCTCTTGTGAACCCTAAACTTATCTTATCTTTTATTTTAGTTCATATCATAACCCTGCTCACAAACTCCCATGTACATGGGTCATCTGTTTGCCAATATCAATGTTCCTGCTACAGTACAATCCTACAGGGAAAGTGTACTGCTTCACAAGAGTATAAACCATATGCTTTTTAGGTTTTGTGTCAAATATTGTGCAGTTTGTTATGAATTACTCATTGGTTTTGACAAGGTAAATTAAATCCGTTAAAGTGTCCACTCTGGTAAATTTAATTGGACTGTTTTTTTATAAAGATTATAGAACATGAAAAACCTAACTGCCTTGATAAGGGTTTTTAATTTGTTGCAAATTTTGTTGACCATGGCTTTAATAATCGCTTATTGCTCTGAAAAACTAAAATGATTTAAGAAATATCAGTGATGTTTATAAACATTTATTGAATTGATTGTATATGTGGGCAGACATTACAGGCACCTATTTATGCAAGCAGAGAACATAATAGTTTTGTAACGAAAACTAGGGGGGAAAAAACATTGTCGTTAACTGAAATGACATTAAAAATGAGGCATGTATTGTGTAATAATAACTCAAAAAAAACATCATACAATTTTAGAAATATGTATTCATCATGTATTCAACAATAACACCAGTACATACAATGTAAACTACATATGGTCATAAATATGTAAACAGTCTACACAAGACGTCGCAGTAAGTGCAAAATGTGTAAGTGACTTGTTCCAGGAAAAAACCTAAATAGCCAACAGACTAAAGAAGACAGACATTCCACGTCAAATTGAACAGAACATGTCCGTGGCTCCGTGCCTCTCGCCTGGCATCACAGCGGTACCGAAAGTCGGAAGAAAAGCGGCAGTTCTATTTGATTATGACTGTGTCAGATAAAAGCGCCTTGCAGGGGGAAGGTGGTAAAATATGTGGTCAATTTATTACAGGGAAAATCCCACGAATTTGAATGTGCATTTGAGAAGCGCCCACGAGCTAGGAGGCTAACCTAGTTTACCTTAACAAAGTAAAGGAGAACGTAAAGCCCCCTTTCCCAGAAACAGAAGCTAACCCCGGTAACGTTACGGGCATGGATGTATGGCTACAGGGCCAGGCTGCATGACAGAGACAACAGCCGGACAGAGAACACTACAGGAGGGCTTTCACAGGCGACCTGACAGCTGCTGGTTAGGAAATATGCAGGAACGCCAAAGGCGGGAGGAAGCGTGGGTTAATATGTGGATTGATACTGGGACGTCTACAAACTGTGTGAGTCGATTGACTTCAAAACGTTCACCACTTTACTCGAACCAAAGTTCAAAACACCTGTTCATGTCTTCTTTAGTCTGTTGGCTATTTAGGTTTTTTCCTGGAACAAGTCACTTACACATTTTGCACTTACTGCGACGTCTTGTGTAGACTGTTTACATATTTATGACCATATGTAGTTTACATTGTATGTACTGGTGTTATTGTTGAATACATAGTGAATACATATTTCTAAAATTGTATGATGTTTTTGTTGAGTTATTATTACACAATACATGCCTCATTTTTAATGTCATTTCAGTTAACGACAATGTTTTTTCCCCCCTAGTTTTCGTTACAAAACTATTGTGTTCTCTGCTTGCATAAATAGGTGCCTGTAATGTCTGCTCACATATACAATCAATTCAATAAATGTTTATAAGCATCACTGATATTTCTTAAATCATTTTAGTTTTTCAGAGCAATAAGCGATTATTAAAGCCATGGTCAACAAAATTTGCAACAAATTAAAAACCCTTATCAAGGCAGTTAGGTTTTTCATGTTCTATAATCTTTATAAAAAAACAGTCCAATTAAATTTACCAGAGTGGACACTTTAACGGATTTAATTTACCTTGTCAAAACCAATGAGTAATTCATAACAAACTGCACAATATTTGACACAAAACCTAAAAAGCATATGGTTTATACTCCTGTGAAGCAGTACACTTTCCCTGTAGGATTGTACTGTAGCAGGAACATTGATATTGGCAAACAGATGACCCATGTACATGGGAGTTTGTGAACTAAAATAAAAGATAAGATAAGTTTAGGGTTCACAAGAGGGATAATTCAGGTATTGCAACACAAGTTAAGAATAACTGAATTAAATAGGAGGTATATACAACTAGTAGAAGATAAATTAACTATACAAGAGCAATTAAGGTCAAGTTATGAGGTAGTAGCAAAGCTAAAGTGACGTATAATCAATAGCCGGGAGTCAACAGTGTACACCAGAAATAATATATACTGTGATTAAGTAATGATTTTTTTGTATGTTTTTAGTGTATAAACATACCTGAGGTGAAGGAATGACAAACTTTGCAGGTGACCTAAAAACATAAAGGGATACAGTTTAAAAAAAGAAAAGAAAAGACCATGAATGTCACCGTCTAAAGTACAACATCCTAAAACACAACAAAACCGAAAACCAAATGTCTTCTTATTTTATAAACAGTCCTACAACACTTTACACATGTAATTGGTGGGATTTTCCTCTGTGAAGTGCTAATATACCAAAAAGGTATCAATTCCTTATAAGCACTAAAATGTAAATGTACTTGACTTCATGTTATTTCACCTGTTAATGTTTTTACTTCTGTTACACGGGTAGAGAACTAATACAATATTAGTTAACCTAGGATGTTTACACGTAACTATCTACCATATTGGTTTATAAGGCTAGAATAAAAAGAAAATATAATTAATTTCTCTCCATATACCCAAATCAGTCAACATGTCAACATGGAGAATCACATCAAAACATGGCCCCTTACTGAGAATACAGCTGTTAGAAGGTAATATAGGAAGTCAACACTGTAACAATGACAGACGATGGCAGCTAACAATAAAAAGCTATCCCCCATATTGGTTTATAAGGTTAGCACAAAAGAAAGTAATCATGTGCTATCATAAAATACTGAAGAATGTGCCCTGGAAAATGGTTACTGCGCTGAGTTTAAACATAAGGGAAGAACTGGTCTATACCAGACTTAGATTAGGTCACACACGATTGAATGCTACTTTACTGTTCATGCACCCGTGTGCTTGTGACCACCCATACCCAGTCACACCCACAAAAAAAGAAAAAAAAAGTTATTTCATAGAAAAAGCTAAAACCAACAGTCTTATACATGAATGATGTATGAAGGTTTTAATGTTCAGGTCTTGTTCAAACCCCTTTAAAGATGTGTTAATTCAAACTTTATTTAACTTTAAGTTGGATTAATGTTGATACCAGAAACAGTAAGTATTATTAATGTGTACTAGAAGAAGAAAAAATAGCACATCACAAACATGATTTGTAAAATGTAGAACACAGGATAAGTAGCGCAAATCATGCGTTGTGAGATTACGGTGCTCTGTGAGAAACATCTAGATAAAGAGCAAGGGGGAAAGAAAAGCATTGATTTACCTCCACATGTTAGAAAGGGGTCACTCCATTGACCGCCTGCTAAACAGTCATCCACTGCTTTCCCACTTAGATAATCTTTCACTTCTTAATCATTCACGGGGGGACCTAGTGAATGACCTGCAGAGAACTGGGACCAAAGTAACAAAGGCTACCATCAGTAACACGCTACGCCGCCAGGACTCAAATCCTGCAGTGCCAGACGTGTTCCCCTGCTTAAGCCAGTGCATTTCCAGGCCCGTCTGGAGTTTGCTAGAGAGCATTTGGATGATCCAGAAGAGGGTCTTTCAGCATGACAATGATCCCAAACACACCGCCCGGGCAACGAAGGAGTGGCTTCGTAAGAAGCAGTTCAAGGTCCTGGAGTGGCCTAGCCAGTCTCCAGATCTCAACCTCATAGAAAATCTTTGGAGGGAGTTGAAAGTCCGTGTTGCCCAGCGACAGCCCCAAAACATTACTGCTCTAGAGGAGATCTGCATGGAGGAATGGGCCAAAATACCAGCAACAGTATGTGAAAACCTTGTGAAGACTTACAGAAAACGTTTGACCTCTGTCATTGCCAACAAAGGGTATATAACAAAGTATTGAGATGAACTTTTGTTATTGACCAAATACTTATTTTCCACCATTCCACCGCATATTGAATCGAAATCGCAATATTTAAAAAAAAAAAAAATCACAATTAGATTATTTTCAAAAATCGATTAGCTAACCTAAGATGTTTACAGTTAACAGCAATGATGCTAACGGAATTGAGAAGTAGGCCAAACGGGGCTGTCACAACTAATTTAGTGATTTAAAAGCACCCTGTTTCTAGCATATTGGCCCGTTACTGTGAATACATCTGTTAGATGGTAATATAGGAAGTTGACACTATAAAAAGGACCACCTTATGGGCACGAACATTAACTTTAGGTGGGTGAAGCTCCCAGCTAAGCTGCTATAACTTGCGACGCAGTTAGGAAATCAGAACAAGCTAACTACTGATAACATAAGCACTCTGGTTCAGTGGATGTCAAACTTATTGTTTTAGTGAAGTAAATAGAAGGAAAATGGACGGCTAACAAGCTAGTTAGCGATCTAACATGCTAGTTAGAAATGACTGACAGAGAACGTGAGGTGACAGGTCAGTCAGAACGCACTTGTCATAAAGTAAAAGTAATATTAGTGTTAGCCCCCAATGCTAAAAGCATTGAGGAGCACACCAAATGGGGTGGTCACAAGTATTTTGGTGATTTAAAAGCACCCTGTTTCTAGTAGATTGCCCCATTACTGAGAATACATCTGTTAGAAGGTAATATAGGAACTCAACACTATAACATGGACAGACTATGTCAGCTAACAGTAAAACTATCTCCCATATTAGTTTATAAGGTTAACACTAATGAAAGTGAACATTTTACATTAGGCTACATTAAGATTTTGTTAAACCTGATCATGATGGAAATGGATCATAAGGCGAGACCTTATGTGTTAAAGCAGCTCATGATAAAGTTTTAGTCACAAACCAACCATTTTAAACACTTTTAAGGGCTATTTCACACAGAACATCCTGAAACGATTTGTCATAAAGTATGTAACATTAGTGTTAGCCCCCAATGCTAAAAGCATTGAGAAGCACACCAAACGAGTTTGTCACAAGTATTTTAGTGATTTAAAAGCAACCTGTTTCTAGTAGATTGCCCCAACAAACTAACAAGCTAACCCACGCCAGACTCCCTTTTAGGAATACATGATTTTAAAACTTCACCAGACTGTGACAGGCCACTCCGGGCAGTCATGACTCTGGTTCTCACAGGCTTCCCTTCCCCCTCAGTGGGCACAAGAAACCAGGGACTATTGATTTCATTTTATTTCTTTTTTTATTTTAATTTTGTTTTTATTTATTTATTTATTTTTCGAGCTGCGTGCAGCTCGACCGCTCGACCAATCAAAACGCTCGAAAGCAATGCGCGTGCACCCCCACCCCCCTGCCCCCCCCAATGCCGCCCGGGTATTACTACTAAAGTGGAAGGTGACGGACATCCAAAATGAGGGACATCTGGTGGAATTTCCGGCGGCACTTGAACAATCCCGGAAATGAAACATCGTCAATATAGACTTTTATCCTATCCCAGAATGTATCTGGGGTGTAGCCAGACCTTACTGTGGAGTAAAGTCTGGCAATGTGAGACTTATCATCATGAAACAATAATTATAAAAGATATCACAGTATAAACTCAAACAGTTAAAAGTGACTGAAAAGGCTTGAAGCAAAAGCTTATATATTCCTATCCTATGTTCTTATCAAATCAATCTACCCACCTCGAAAGAAAAAGGAAATAAAGAAACCAAGAGTAAAGATACAAAGAAGTTATTCATTTACTTTTGTAATGTTTAACATGCTCACTATCTTAGTTTAGCGTAAGCATGGTAACATTTGCTCATTAGCACTAAACACTATGTACTGTACAGACTGAAAAGAATGTCACCATGATGTTGGCACTAGAAGAAAAGTCACCAAAATTATAACAATTCATCCCAAGGGGCACATGATGTTTGTACCATATTTAACCTCATGGCGTGCAAAGTTAGGGGCTCACCAAAATTTAAGACTTTATCCTCTGGGGACCATGAATGTCTGTTCAAAACATTGTGTTCAAAACCTATCCATTTAGTAAATGTTGAGATATTTCTCTGGAAAGGTTAAAACATTGTAGCCTGGTCCTACCAGACTCTCGTACATTTCATTTGTACAGAGAGTCTGGCCACTCTCCATTGACAAGTGTTAACTTCCTTGAAGGCGGGTACTCTGTTGAAGTTTAAAACTATTGGATCTGCCCACAGCCACTCTGGATCTGCCATAACCAATCGCTAACGTTTGGTCGTGACATCAGCTTAGAATTGCTAGCGTTAGCCTTAGCCAACTCCTTCACCACTAACGGAGCGAGCTGAAAAATCTAACTTTTCCCGAACCCTGTGGGGAGAAGGGCAACAACATCATGGCCACCAACAAAACTCAGCAAAGCTTGTTCTTGCTCGGGCTTTAACTTCTGTATATTCGGCAGCGTTGCCACAACGGACCGATTTGCTTCGCTCGTATCTTTCTCCGCCGCCATTACGGAACTAAAACTGAAACTAGCGCTTCTCAGCCACTCCCTCTAATTCGCTGTTTGGACCGGTGATTTGGTTGGAGAAAACCCGCGAATATACCGCAAACCCAGACGTAGTACTGAAGGAAAATGAAAATTGAGCGGAAGTACGTAGGAGGGAGGAGCCAGGCTAAAAACATTGACCTGCTGGAGGTGCTAGATAAAAGGTTTATCTGACTTTGTATCTAGCGCCACAAACAGGTCAAATATTTTTAACCAAAGTCATTCGGACTCATTAAGCCATTTTGAATCATCCAGGCCCCACTGATATTTGGTTGAGGGAGTGGGTAATAACTGCTGTCCTGCAGCAAACACATGTATTGTATGGAACGCACCGTGAAAATGAACAGCTCGACAGCAGCGCTGTAAGATGATGTAGTATTAAGAGATACAACAGTAGTGAGTAGTATGAAAGACTGAAAATCTGCATAAGGAGGAAGGTTGTGGTGGTGGATGGGTCAAATAACACAGGACTTTCACCCAGGAGACCGCAGTTCGTGTCCCATTCTTATCCCAAAGTCATTGGGAATCATTAACAGTAGGAGCCATTTTGAAGCATCCAGGCCCCACTGGTATTTTAAAAACTGCTGTCCTGTAGCAAACACATATGTATTAGGTGGCAGTAGAGCTTAGATCTGGCCCAAAAAATCAAGCCCAACCCAACCCGAGCCCGTGCATGTTGTGTCCGAGACCGGCCCGGCCCGACACATTAACTGAAATTATGAGCCCGAGCCCGATTTCGACCCAATACTTTTTTAATACGTGGGCCGTTATAACTGATGTTCTCAACTACAATTCAGAGTTGTTTGAACTCAATGCATTTCTCTGTGAGGGCTTGCTTCGCCCTCATGCTTGGAGAAGTAACAAAAGAGGACGTTGAAGGCTGACTATCATCTTTTCTGCCACGGCGAGCCTGCTTCATGTGTTCATCATCCAAGTCCCCGTTTTATTTGCTGTCATAGGCGAGCAGCGTGCCGCACTTAGCCTAATGCACTCGACAAAGCCGACACATATGTTGTCACTGCCCACGACTTGTTTAAAATGGTTCCATACCTCCGACTTTCCTCCAAACTTGCTCAAAGGTAATTCTCCTGTTTTTCTTTTTTTCTTTACATCCTCAAACTCCATGTTGCACTTAAGCTACACCATACAGCCCAGCCGCCCTGGTGTGATGTGTGCGAGATTAGGAGACTCCGCGCATGACACGTGTTGCATTTTGTAACTGTAGTCCAACTTGTGTAACCTTTTGGACACATTTGTTACTTTGGCCTAAATATAGCCTATATAGATGCTATTTCTGATTATGGCATAGCTTTCTCCCCACCCAATTAGGCTAATAAAGTAATGATTAAAAAAAACACAAATGCTTGATCAAGGGCCCGGCCCGAGGATAGTGGCGGAAAATAACGGACCTGCCTGGGCTCGGGTCGGGCTCGGGTAGAGAATCTAAACTCTAGGTGGCAGTACTACAATTGAGAGAAAGGGATGAGTAGATGAAGACAGACACTTTGAGATAAAACGGTCACAGTGGGATATGTTCCCATCCCATTTAAGAATGTTGGTGAAGGTTTTCCTCTGGAATTGGTTTCCAGGGGAAGATGAGCGGACCTGTGGCTTCACATAGAAATCAGGCCTGAGTTTTGAGTGCTCAGCAGCTGGGCTCGCTGACAATTGTTAAAGACATTCTATAGAAATGATGGAGTCATAGCACTTTCTGACTTGGGTCTTGAACTGAAGTTTCGATATGTCTGTCTGCCTCCAGCATTAGTATCTCGGAGCCATCTGGGCCTCAAACAGCCATGAAGGGCATTGGAGAAGGAGGGGATTGAACCTTTAATGGTGGAGTAAAACGTGGCTCCTCTGTATTCTGTATTCTTTACTGTGTTCGGAGGGAATTCATTCCTCCGGTGGCCCTGAATGAAGACTGCCGGGATGTTTGGTTTTCATTTTTATTATCTGTCCTGATAGTTGGCACGGCATGCCATTTGCTTTTGCCTGAGGGGGGATGTACACAGCAGCAAAATAATTGAAGCAAACTCCCTGAGTGAGCAAAACGGCTTGCAGAGAAAAAAAGCATGTGATTCCAGCATGAGAGAGCCAAGTTGTGATTCAACAGGCCCTACCGAAGCACCACTTGTTCTAGATATTAAAACATACATTCCCTCCCTTTTGTTTTCGCTGCTGATTTGTGTATCACAGTCCGCCTGAATCAGCGTATACCCCCGCAGCGCCGCTGTGCCACCAGAGTTGAGGGTGAACCAATTTTCCTGGAAATAAACTGCTGAAGTAAAGTCATTGTTAGTCCTGGTCAGCAGTTGTAATTTTTATTTATTTTGTTGCTTTGGGTGTGAACACTGAATAGTGTACTCGAGGAAGGGCAGCATGGAAACTTTGGTGTCCTCCGGCAGCGATGTGCTCCAGTATGTTTTCTCTGTCTCAAGGCTGTAATTATACAGGTCTGGGGGAAGGAATCCACATCTCATCAGCAGCAGTTGGTTAAAAATGTCCAAGAGAGCGCTCCGAAGTATGGATAAAAGCCGGAAGGCAGAGGATCAAGTACTATTTAGAAGTAAATCCACTTGGTGGAGAAAACACACAATTCACAAGAAACAAATCTGAACAAAACTGCACCATGCCAAACAAAGGACAGTGTAGTCTGTATAGCTTAATGGAAGGAAGTGATTAGATTCAGAATTATTGTGCAAAAGTGGGATTATTTGTGTTATCAGTCCCAGTGTAAAGCCAGTATTCTGCCCCCAGTTTTGGTTTCATGTGTGTTCCGATTGCAGTTCCCTGCTGTGAATCATCATATCAATAGCCTGGTCGTTGCTAGCAAATGAGCTATTATGTCTTAGAGGTGCTGGTAGGTGTATTTTATTAGACAGACAGCCATCTGTTTCCCCATTTATGGTATTTTTGTTAAGCTAAGCTGTTGGCTTCATCTATCTATAAATCAAGGAATCTCTGTGCGTGCGTGTGTGTGTGTGTGTGTGTGTGTGTGTGTGTGTGTGTGTGTGTGTGTGTGTGTGTGTCTCCCGCATGTGTAGTACAGCAGCAGGAGCAGGGAGTTACATCCCTAGAAGGGTCCTTGATTGTGATTCACCTGCTCTGCTCTCAAAATTTTGTAGCTAGCAACGAAACATGAACTTTAGTATATCTCTGCCAAATTAAATGCTATCAGCAAAAACGTATTGTTTGACATGCCACTCTGAGGCTCTGTATCAAATTTGGTGAAGGTCGACCATTAGGGGGGCGCTATAATCAACGTAGACGCGTTTTACCCTATAACTCTCAAACCGTACATTGCACATTAAAAATACTTATATCCACTGAATTCAGGTGAATCTCATGATATAGGCCGCGCCCATTTCCGCCTAGACGTTTTCGTGAAAAATCGCGTTTATCATAAACCTACTTCTTCAAACACCTCCTAGACCGTGCGACCGATCTGCACAACCCTTGGTAGGTAGCATCTCCAGACTGACCCGAGAACAATTTATCAAAAGAATTTAGCAATGTTAAACTATGAGCAATTTACAACCAAACAAATTTTCGTAGCTTGCCACAAAACATGAACTTTAGCATATCTCGGCCAAATTAATAGGTATCAGAGCAAAACTTGGTATTTTGGTATTATTATTCGACATCCCACTCCGATGCTCTGTACCAAATGTGGCGAAGATCGACCATTCGGGGGCGCTATAATCAACATAGAAGTGTTTTGCCAATAACTCCATGGATGTAAATGGAACATTTACAATTGCAATTTCTCTGTCATAGTAATGGCTATTAACATGAAACTTGTCATGCTTGTTCGGCATGCTGATCTGAGGCTCTTTACCAAATTTGGTAAAGATCGGCCATAAGGGGGCGTTATAATTGAGGTAGAAGCATTGTGGCCTTTTACTCAACTAGTGCAGTGCCCGTTGAAATTGTGCCTGTTTGGAATGGATCGATTGCTTGGCCTGTGATATTGCTGTTTGTAGAATTCTTCAAAACCAAATTGTACCCCAAAATGACTTACAGAAGGACCCCAAACCACGTAATATGCAACTCCACTGTATAGCCAACTACTGACTTACTGATTTACCTGACAGAGAACGTTGCAGATTCAGAATGTAATCACAAAATATCACAATGAAAATGTGGAGTAATCAGACGTTAGCTTCATGGACTGATGGCAGTGTGCTACCCAACTGGCCCGTTATGAGAGCTAATCAGCACATATCTGCGTTCATCAACCACCAGAACCGGACAGTTTGTGTGTGTGTGTGTGTGTGTGTGTGTGTGTGTGTGTGTGTGTGTGCACAGAGAGAGAGAGAGAGAGAGAGAGAGAGAGAGAGAGAGAGAGAGAGAGAGAGATGGTGTTGTCTGGTGTCGCATGATCGTTAACGAATTTAACACTTCAGCAGAGGTGTTCATTTCCATACAGGTTTAGTGGCTTGACGGTTAACGGTGAAGTATGGTTTTGATTTGCGGGGGTATTTTGGCGACAGTAATGTTATTAGTGTTGTAAGTTAGCAGTAGACTTAATTAACCCGACCCAGGGTGAGTCTGATGAAAACTGATGCGTCTGCCCGGTTCAGCTCTGAGATTTTCTCGCATTACACAGCACTCTGAAGGAATAATCACTGAGATTACATTATGTTCAGCTTCTGTTTAGAAGTGGCGAATGTAGGCTACAGCTCACAGCAACTTATAGTGTCTGGCTTTTTTTTTATATTTAGAGTTTCCTTTTAGCAAAATAATAGACACTGAAAAGCATAGGGCCTTTTTGCCTTTTTGCCAACTTTATTCCACACAACAGTCGTGATGTTCCTTTCAGCTATTCGCTCGTGCTTCAGGCAAGTGAAGAAAAGTTAGTTCGGTATATCCAGCAATCATGTATGGCGGTAACACCCACCCCGCTGTTGTAAAGCGTACTGAATGTGGCATCTGCGTGTGACGTGCAGGTTACCTTCCCCCCAAACACGGACACACACACACGTACATACGGCTACGTCTCACTTTATTACGTAGATGAATGGGAAATTTATTATTGCAATTCAATACAGTCTTTGGAGCTCGCACTTAGTGAAATTTCCTGACATTTGCCTCTCCGCTGTCGTGCTTTGGGTTCTGCTTTCGCGTGCTCTGCTTTCGTGGGCTCCGCAGGTCATCAGGGGCGACTTGCGCCGGGGGGGGGGGGACACGCGACGGGGAGGTTTGGACCCCGTCATAACTGCTTGCAGTTCTAGTTGTATGTTATTCTATTTGAGAGTTTTTTTTCTTCTTTCTATCTCTTTTTAATTGCTCTTTAATGTTTTATGTAAATCACTTAGAATTGCCTTGTTGCTGAAATGTGCTATAGAAATAGTTTCCTTGCCTTACAGTCAGTCTGTTACCAGGCCATGGAGAACACAGTTGGGCCTACAACCTCCGGCATTGCAGTGATTTACTGTGACTTCAACAAACTGCCGAGGCGATGTAATTCCTCTTCGTCTGCACCTCTGTGTGTGTGTCGGAGCCCCGCTCTCTGTCACACATGCAGAGAGGAGAAATAAACTGGTACTGAAATTTGGCACCGTTTGATTTAACACGAATCGGTCCTCGGTAGTACCGACGTAATTCGGTAGGTACCTAAAAAAGTACCAAGTTTGGTACCCACCCTAACACCCAAGGCTCTCCACTATGTTGTTTTGTCAACGGTGGTTGTGCATGTTTCTCCGGCCATTTTCTGCACGCTGTAACATCTTCCCCAGCAGGCTGAACCAGGCTCCTTGCTTCACCCGCCCGGGCCACATCACTATCTGGATATGTTACAAGACGAAAAAAAGGCGACACACCGAATCTCTAGATGAGCCAATGCTGAGCCGCACCGGATTAACCGTGCTTACAGTCAGATAAAGTTGTGAAAAAAATACTGGGAACCAAGCAATCGGCCCGTTCGAACAGGCACGCGCTCCAAATGGGCACTGCACTGGTGTCCAAAGAGATAAGAAAAATGTCAATTCCTGCACACACTTCACACATCACCTCTGCAATGACTGATTCAAAAAGTCGATATTTCCATCAAAAGGACTTTTTTCCATAATTCATTCATAAATTTTGTGTGGTGACCCTTGACCCTGATGACATTACAAACATTATTGAGGTTTTACTTGAGTTACTTTGAGTAAATGTAATTTTTGTATTTTCATCATTTTTATTGGTAATATGGTTGTGCTAAGTAAGTTTTACCAAAATCACCTCATCATTTAACAGATTAGTTTCTGTAACAAACTTATATTTGGCATCTTCGCAATTCTTAGAAAGTACATTTTGGAACAGAATACTCTGCACATCTTCTGCATATATTGACTCATAAATATTAAATGATACTACTTTAACCGTTTTAAATAGCCATGGTGATTTAAAAAAACTGAGATGCACATAAATGTTAGCAGGACAACCATTTTTGTCTTTGGAATGAAAGGGTTAAGTTACAGCAGTAGTATTAGTACACTAAAAGCTCAGTGGTTACAGAGTTAAATAGTTATTAGCAGATTTTCTTTTTTGGCTTTAAAGTCACTAAATGAACTGCAGTTGTTTATGTCGTCTGGAAGAACGTTCCACTTTTGGATTTGTGGCTTTAACTGCAAATACCCTAGACTTTCAAGGTCCCATATTGTAAAAACTGAGATTTTCATGTCTCTTTTGATTATAAAGCAGGTTTAGGTGCTACATAAATACTGTGAAAGTATCAAAACGCACAATTCACGGAGAAATGCAGCCCGTATTCAGAAACTGTGCCTTTAAATGAGCCGTCAGGACTTCTGTATGGTTGTGATGTCACAACTGTACTATATATTGGGGCCGCTACAGTGCCGTTTCATTGCAATGCCTAAAACTCCCAGAGCACATATGCGGAACACCTGCAAACGCTGACCAATCAGAGCACATTGGGCTTGGGGGGGGGGAGAAAGCATGCTCTAGTAGAAACCCAAAATTGTATGAACCTGAAAATGACAACAATATTCTACAGATTGTAATGTAAAACATTTTTTTTTTTTACATTTAGGGCTAGAGGAAGGTTGTTAACAAAGGTGGATGTGAACAAATACAACACATTGTAGTTATATTGAGATAGCACATAGAAGGCAAAGTGGTTTGAAAATATTGCCTTCAGCAGCACTGGAGACTGACAGGGGGAAGAAAATCAATATAGATAACGCCAGAGCCAACAGGGAACGAAAGTGGAATGAAAAGCACTGTTGGTCATAAATGTTAATATTACCGATTCATTTTTCATGAAAACATTACACTCACCTAAAGGATTATTAGGAACACTTCTTAAATTTCTCATGCAATTATCTAGTCAACCAATCACATGGCTGCTGCTTCAAAGCATTTAGGGGTGTGGTCCAGGTCAAGACAATCTCCTGAACTCCAAACTGAATGTCAGAAGGGGAAAGAAAGGGCATCTAAGCAACTTTGAGCATGGCATGGTTGTTGGTGCCAGACGGGCTGGTCTGAGTATTTCACAATCTGCTCAGTTACTGGGATTTTCACGCACAACCATACTGGAAAAACATCCAGTATGCTGCAGTCCTGTGGGCGAAAATGTCTTGTTGATACTAGAGGTCAGAGGAGAATGGGCCGATTGATTCAAGCTGATAGAAGATCAACTTTGACTCAAATAACCACTTGTTACAACCGAGGTATGCAGAAAAGCATTTGTGAAGCCACAACACGCACAACCTTGAGGCGGATGGGCTACAACAGCAGAAGACCCCACCGGGTACCACTCATCTCTACTAAAAATAGGAAAGTGAGGCTAAAATTTGCATGAGCTCACCAAAATTGGACAGTTGAAGACTGGAAAAATGTTGCCTGGTCTAATGAGAACATGGATCCGTCATGCCTTGTTACCACTGTGCAGGCTGGTAGTGGTGGTTTTTTTAAATAATAAAAAAAATGAAATTGTAATTCTGGGTTTTGCAGAATCTTCCAATACTGACGTTCTTTTTCTGGCGTCAGGTTTAAGGATGTTGAGTTTCACAGCAGTCTGACAGCACCCCTTTCATTTAATGGTAGTGTGTAGGATGTACAAAATATAAATAGATAAATATAAACAGATGTCTTTTGCTATCTCTGTACTACCTCCACCTCGTCTGTTTGATTGGCACCCTGTGTATTTTGTCATATCCTGGACTGCTGCCATGTACAGAACTGTATAGGTTATGTAAAGTTAGGGGGTTAGACCAGAGCAGCATTCCTGTGTACCTCCGCATGACATTGATTAAGATGTCATCAAGGACTTCAAGTGCCTGAATTATGAACATGCCTCTGGAACATAAGATAAGTTAGAACTTTATCCCGAGGGAAATTGTGAAATTGTTATGGGGAGCCATTCATAGATTCCTGTTTTTTTTGTTTTATTGTAACCATGATGAGGTCCCCTGCTGGCAACACATCAGGGCACATATAATTTATTTTGTAATGTCTCTAGGAGAGAGACCAGGGCAGGTGTGGAGGTGACCTTTTATTTAAAGTTTTAATCTACAGCTGTCCGTCCTGTCCAGTGGTTCTTTTAACCTGCTTTTAATATCTGGCCGTCTTTTACACAGCTTTTTTATATAACTGAACCCGTCTTTTTAAGGAGGTTTTTAAGTGTTTTATTCACACCAGTGGTCCCCTTGTGCCCGTGCCCCTCGCAGCGCCCATTCCTGGGAGTTGTGTTTTAACCCAAACCTAACCCTGACCATTGCCTAATCCTAGTGCCTTCCAGGCAGCGCTGCTTGGAAAACGACGTTGGGGGCTTAAAACACCAAACACCGCCCATGTCTTTTAAGCGGTCCAGGGCAGTGTAGCATACCGGCACGGAGCAATCGCACTAGTCAAATAAATCAGACTTCGGGATCAAACATGCTCGGGCACGGCTTAACTCGTGTGAGTATGCCCTAAATCTAACCAAACGTTAATCATAGTGGTGTCACATCATAAAACTGATTACTTTTTCAAAAGTGAGTTTGGAAATCTGAGGTTTGGAATGATGTTGTGCCGCCAAAAGGGGTTTCAGATCAGAAAATGCTTTCATGTATCATTTTAGACGGCATGGACCGACAACATTTTGTCGTTGTCGTAATCTGAAAGTCTTGATTAATGCCTTTGTTAGCTTCTATGGAAGACATTTGCTGCGTCTGTGTTTCCTTGCTAGATAACTGCAGGGATTTTTAGGTGTTAAATCTCTGGATTGTTGTGCCAGCTCCGTTTCTGCTATGAGTTTGGTTAGTCTGCCCTGTTGGTGACAGATTTAAAGTTTTAGTTTATAGTTTTCTGTATATAACCTGCTGTTTTTTACTAAATTGGAAACTATCCTTTGCCTCGGTGTAGTGTCTGTGTGCTTGGGTTTTGGTATCAGAGTACACACACACACACACACACACACACACACACATACAGAAATACACTCCTCCTGATCAAAGCAGAGCCATATGTGCCAGGCCTGATGATGAATATGAGAACTGACAGACGATTAGACAGCTGATTAGCTCTACGCTGAACGCTGTGTGTTTCTTCTCTGTGTGCGGCTTGTGTGTGTATCTGTGTGTGTGTGTGTGCATGCGTAGGAAGGTGTGCGCACATCCATCTGTGTGTCAACAGCTGACACAGCAATTTCAGTCATTTTTTGAAAAATACTAAAAAAAAATCTTAATTTAACCACTGGCATGCAAGCCGTCCTCAAACCCAGGGGATGGTCTGCTTTTACAGACCTGAAAAGAAATATTTGCATATTGATGTCAGTGAATCTTTCTGTTAGAAATGGCAAAGATTACCATACAAATTCCATAAAACAAGACACAGTAATATAGCAACATATGACGTGGGTTCACTGTTGGCAGTGAACACGTTGCCAACATGATTGTATGGCAGCTATCCTCCGCCTTTGCAATGATCTGTTTGGACAGTTTCTCGCTGCAGTCACAAAAACCTGCCATTGCTTCTGGGTTGTTTTGCAAAGGATTCAAAGCTCAGTCAAGATCAGTCACTGCGTATGAGAGAATATGTATTTCTTTTTTTCACCATTTATTAAACTCCCAATGACAAATACCCTGTACGCAATATCACTGGCAGCATATCACACTATTCTTATAATAATACCAACCGTGTTGAGGTGGTTGTTAAAACTGAAAGAACATTTTTAGCCTTGCAATCTTTCAACACATTAAAGTGTTAGGATATAGAATACATTATCAGTGTCTGTGTTTATGGTGTCTTGCACGTAGTTGTCTAAATCATCTCTTCCGACTGCACCATGGCTAAAAAGATAATTGCTATAAAAAAATAAGAACAGAAATTGCACTTACATATGTCACTTTGTAGTTTGGCTTAATTGAAGCTAATGTACTTCTTTTATGTGACTCTTGCAGTTATAAGTTTGTACCTACATGGTTGAACGCACTTAGTGAAAGTCACTTTGGATAAAAGCGTCAGCTGACTGAAATGTATTCAAATGTAAATTCTCAAACCCTTAAATTGTTTTTCAGTATCAGATGTTTTGATTTTCATAAAAGATTAGGCATGCATTGATACACGTCGTGGCAGCCAAGAGTGACTTTAAAGAAATAATCAATGGTTTTGACTTCTTTTGTCGAGAGCAAGATGGAAAGATACCACTCTCATCACGTATGTGCACTAATTAAGAGACAACTAGCCTATGGCTTAGCATTAAGACTGAACCCAGAATCAGAAAGGGTTTTATTGCCAAGTACGTTTTTTAACACATACAAGGAATTTGTTTTGGTGTTGTTGGTGCATGTCACACATTCTAAACAATATAAGTATAAGTATAAACAATATAAGTATATGTACACAGTATGTATTAAATTAAAAATAAAGAGCATTACAGTAGAGATAGAACAGTGGCATGAAGAGCCAGGGGTGGAGAGTCAGGGTGGTTTCCGGGCTAGTGGCGGAGGGGAAAAAGCTGTTCATGTGACGTTTGTGTCCAGGGTGGGAGGGATCGGCCACAATCTTTCCAGCTCGCTTCAGAGTCCTGGTGACAAACAGGTCCTGGAGCGGCGGCAGATTGCAGTCAATCACCTTCTCTGCAGACCAAATGACATGCTGCAGCCTGTCCTTGTCCTTGGCAGTGCTAGCAGCATACCAGATGGTGATGGAGGAAGTGAGGATGGACACAATGATGGCTGTGTGCACCATCATTGTCTTTGGCAGGTTGAATTTCTTCAGCTGCCGCAGGAAGTACATCTTCTGTTGTGCTTTCTTGATGAGGGAGCTGATGTTCAGCTCCCACTTGAGATCTTGGGAGATGGTAGTTCCCAGGAAGCGGAAAGACTCCACAGTGTCAATTGTGGAGCCACAGAGGGTGATGGGGGCAGGGTTCTTCCTGAAGTCCACAACCATTTCCACTGTCTTTAGAGCGTTTAGCTCTAGATTGTTTTGATTGCACCAGGTCACCAGGTGGTCAGCCTATCACCTGTAGGCGGACTCGTCTCCATCAGAGATGAGTCCGATGAGGGAGGTGTCGTCCGTGAACTTCAGAAGCTTGACGGACTGGTGACTGGAGGCGCAGCTGTTGGTATACAGGGAGAAGAGCAGGGGGGAAAGAACACAGCCCTGGGGCGATCCACTGCTGATGGACTGTGAGTCGGAGACGTGTTTACCTAGCTTCACATGCTGCTTCCTGTCAGACAGGAAGTCAGTGATCCACCTGCAGGTGAAGTCAGGCACACCGAGCTGGGAGAGATTCTCCTGAAGCAGAGCTGGGATGATGGTGTTGAAGGCAGAGCTGAAGTCCACAAACAGGATCCTGGCATAGGTTCCTGTGGAGTCCAGGTGCCAGAGGATGTAGTGGAGTGCCAAATTGACTGCATCGTCTACAGACCTATTGGCTCTGTAGGCAAACTGCAGGGGGTCCAGCAGGGGGTCAGTGATGGCTTTGAGGTGTGAAAGCACAAGGCGCTCAAAGGACTTCATAACCACAGAGGTCAGGGCGACGGGTCTGAAGTCAGTTAGTCCTGTGGTTCTTTGCTTCTTGGGGACAGGGATAATGGTTGAGGTCTTGAAGCAGGATGGCACGTGGCATGTCTCCAGTGAGGTGTTAAAAATGTCTGTGAACACTGGAGACAGCTGATCAGCGCAGTGCTTCAAGCTGGATGGGGAGACAGCATCCGGTCCAGCAGCTTTGCGGGGGTTCTGTCTCCTAAAGAGTCTGTTGATGTCCCTCTCATGGATGGAGAGAGTCGTCACTGAGGTGGGTGGGGAGTGGAGGTGGAGGGGGAGGGGACCTTTAAGGAGGGCATTGGTGGGGGGGCCCAGGACCCTGCTGAGGTGGGGAAGGTGGAGGTGATGCACAGTGGCTGTAGCTGTAGGGAGGTGTCGTGGGGGGATGGTGTCAGGACTGTCCTTTTGTCCTTTAAATCGACAGTAGAACTCGTTCAGGTCGTTGTCAGTCATTGAAGGAGTGGGGGGTTTTAGGCTTATAAGTGGTGATCTGCCTAAGTCCTTTCCAGACAGTCGCAGAGTCATTAGCTGAAAACTGGCGTTGGAGCTTCTCAGAGTACCGTCGTTTAGCCTCCTTCACTGCCTTGCTAAACTTGTACTTCGACTCTTTAAATCTGTCTTTGTCCCCACTCCTGAACGCCTCTTCCTTAGCCAGCCTTAACCTTCAGAGTTTGGCTGTGAACCAGGGTTTGTCATTGTTGTAACTCACCCTGGTGCTTGATGGAACACAGCAGTCCTCACAGAAGCTGATGTATGACGTCACAGCCTCTGTGTACTCATCCAGACTGTTGGTAGCAGTCCTGAACACATCCCAGTCAGTAGAATCCAAACATGACTGGAGATCCTCCACAGCCTCACTGGTCCACTTCCTTGATGTCCTCACTACAGGTTTGCAGAGCTTTAGTTGTCCAGGACGGAACACTTCACAGACTGTCAACGAATGACGACATACCAAAAAGAGACACCGAAAGCACACAGACTAAAAACCATATGTAAACGAGGGTGAAACAAGGGACAGGTGACACAAGGGCTGGGGAACAGGTGAAACTCATCAGGGCGGGGCAGACAATCTCAAAGGCGGGAAAACAAAAGACAAAGTAAAACAAGACATAACGTGGTAGAAATAGAGAGACAACAAAATAAAACAGGAAACTAAGCATGAAACATACACCACAAGGTAAAACACAGAAGACAGAAAACATAAAATGTGAAACAACAAGGAAACAGAACAAATAAACACAATAAAATGTGGGGGGCAGAACTGGGCCCTCATAAAATTATGGAATAATAAAAAAAAAATTTTTTTAAATAGGCCTATTTGTGGAAAAAAATATGTAATATTTGAGTTACATAAAAGCTTTTATTTGTTTTCTTCCTAATTGTCCTTGAAATAGTGGTCAAGAACCCCCCACCTCCAACACAAAAATGGTTTGGCCACTGATCAAAATTTGATGTTGTCATTTGTTTTGAAGTTCAGTACGCTTAAAATGTCCGGTCAGCACAAGTCCGGTGCTCAGAAAAGGAAAGAAAAGAGAAGAAGAGAAGAAGAAAATAGAGGCCTTAGAGATTTTCTAAACACATATTTAAAAAAAAGGTGGTGACAGTGAAGCTGGAACTAGTAAAGTCAACGTAGAGCAAGGTAAGAAACAGCACAGCCAACGTTTACGAGCCTTGTAACGTAACCTAACAGGCCAGCTCTAATGTTAACGTCCATTAGCTTGTATAAAAGGCGAAGGTACCCCAAAATGTTCCTAAGCTACCCCAAATAATAATATAATGTTTTATTTATATTTCACAAACTGTCAGCTGGAAAAGGCAGAGACAGAGGCTCAACAAGCGTGTACACCTAACGATTGTGGACGAGCGAGGTAGAGAGTGACTGAAGAGCGAGAGCGCCTGGTGGCATTAAAACAAAGCAGTAAATCAGAGAAAAAAACGTTTTCACAGATTTCTCACTCGAAACGCAACTCTAGCAAGCATCTCACTATCGCTCACGTTATCCACATTCATATTTAGAAACAACACAAAAGTCGAACGTTAGACAGCTAAGTACAAAGAGTCGATGAATATGAAGATGATACACTGTCTTGTCTCGTCTCATTGGTGTAAACAGCGTTGCAAGTAGCTGCAGGATTCATCACATCGGGAATCTTTGGTCTGAAATTGCTACTGCACACACAGTGAGTGATAGAGTGAACAGGAGAGGAGAGGAAGAGCAGAGGAGAGGAACAGGAGAGGAAGAGCAGAGGAGAGGAACAGGAGAGGAGAGGAAGAGCAGAGGAGAGGAAGAGCAAGGGAAAAGGAGAGATCTGGGCGCGGGGGCGGGGGGGCATCTAAGATTATCTCGTCCCGGGCCCAGGCAAGACTGTCAGCTGGCCTGGTGATAAGCCACAGCACAGCACCCACGGGAGCACTACCAATATCCTGAGCCTCACAGCCCTTCTGTGGCAGCGGGCAGAGGAGGCTGAAGCAGACCCTCCTCTGCCACACTGGCACTTGCTTTCTCTCTTTCTCTTCATCTGCAACGTTGTAGCCTACTCTGGCTCAAATGAATAGCCTACATATGGTCATCGAACTATAACAACCTTATCCACATTGTCGAAATCATTTAAATATTGAGCCATTGCATTGAAAATCTTTTAGATAACAGGAGCCTATAATTTCTGTAGCCTACTCCGTAACAACAGACTACCTGGACGCCTTTTTCTCATCTCTCTCCACACCGCTGTCTTCAGACTTTTGAGTTTTTACCCTTTAGACAGTAACGCGATGGTGGAGCGTTTTTAAGATTTCCACTCTGGAGGGTGGTTTCACTTTTTTGCGTTTTTAAGCCCCAAAAACGCCGTCGCCGTATAAACGAAAGGCACATCCGATAAAATATTTTTTTGTTTTCGAGCGTCATTGTATAAACAGGGCCTAAAAGTACTCCGGGTGAGGCACATTTGCACTCCCCGCACAAAGAAGATCTCTGATGCACAGAAGGTTAAGTCTTTAAAATAGAGTAAGCCTTATATGGTACGAAAGGATATGAACCAGACAGTTGGGTAAAAAACAAAACAGGAAATGTGTCTAAGAAAAGGGAGCTGTGCAGCACAGGCGGTCTCAACCCTGGCATGTGTTGTGCGAAGATAGCAGAGTCTTTCCTAGAGACAAGAAGACACCGCCCTGCAGGAAGACAATAAAAGATTAGAGTTAGGATAGGACAGGGCTGACTTCAGACAAGATCTTGGTGGACCGAGCCCTGACTTTATGTCTGTTGCTAGGGAAACTTAGTCTCTGTTTTGTGAACCCACAGCTGTGTTGTAACTCTTATGCTGGACTCAGTAAACTTGGTTGACTGAACTCGTCGTCTGTGATTGATCCTTGTGTAGAGTGAACGTAAGTCCATAAAAGAATACGCAGGAATGAATTAATAGGAGTCAGCCTCAGGGCCTTATTTTGGACATTCCCTACAACAGCTATAGAGACACAATGTCTTTCCCAGCATTTGAAAATGTACACATATAAAATAGTGTTTGAGCCTCTGAGATGTTAATGATCTGGAGTGTTTGGAATATGGTGACAGATTTACCACTACATATGACGAGGTTCCGAGACACTAGACTGCCTCGCTTATGAAGCTTCCTGCAAAACATTTCCCTCTGATGAAAACCTGCTGCCTTTTTTAGGACGTGGCAATTGGAATATCTTGACAGCTGCTTTATCAATCAGAATTCACATTACTGCTTCAGAAAATGGAATTTGCAGGATTCCTTTGGTAGAAACAAAAACATATTGCGGCTGTAACGTCCTTTTTGATGCAGTCTGTTCGCAGAAGCAGGTGATTATGTTTAAAGACGTATGATTGGTCCGCGAGGGGGTGATGAGGTTTTGCAATTGCTTGAGATAACTTTGACTCACTCCAGGTCAGCTTTATAGTCCTCACTGTACCTATTAAAGCTTTGAATCTCAGTCAGTGACATTTAAGCCTGGAAGCTCCTAATTCGGCACATTTCACACTCATTACTCGCTCTCTTTTAGTACTTCTTGTCCTTTTTCTAATTCTTGCCCAGTCCCTTGTCACTTAATGTTTTCTCACACTATGCAAATAGATATGATGGCCTATGTGAACAAACATATATACACACACATTATGCCATCACCCTTACTCAGAAATAACGAGGACGCCATGAGAGAGCTGTGTATACATTCATTGTTTTCTCTCCAAAGGATGAGAAAGTCGCTTGGCAGAAATATTTCAGCACTCTGTTACAAACCATTTCCTCTTTCAGCTCCTCTATTTCATCTTGTAGAATGATTTCTCTCCTGTAAAATAAATGTCGTTCTGTGCTTAAAAGGCCACCGAATGTGTACATTAACACGCTCTTGCGCCTGTCAACTCATTACTTAGTGTTCTTTCAGTGGAAACACACATACACACAGAAAAAGTGAGAAAAATGCTTTAGTATCCCTCTCACTTTGTACTGCTTTATCCCATCTCTCTTTTATATCGTCTCTGTAAAACTAGCATGTCCAAAACCGTTGTTTTTCAGGAAATGAAAAAAAGGCTAAATTGAAAACTTTACTATTTACCTGAAATCGCCACGTCACTTTTTTTTTGTGTCATTTTTTAGGCCTTTTTTTTTTTGATAGGACAGCTTGGACAAGAAAGGGGGGAGAGAGGGGGAATGACATGCAGCAAAGGGCCGCAGGTCGGAACCAAACCTCCGGCTGCTGCAGCGAGGACTGAGCCTCTGTACATGGGTCGCACGCTCTACCAGGTGAGCTACCCAGGCGCCACGCCTCCCATAGACAGATGTAAAGATGGACCAATGGCATAGATTTATGAAAAATAAATTAACATAATATGGAGACACAAGGTTTCTGCCTGACAGAGACGATATGTGCTTTTGCACTTGGCATGGGCCCTGTATGCTCTTGGCATGCACTAGGGGGCATTTCACATCCCATCCATACACACTGTCTCTCTCCCAGTCCTCGCTCTCTCTGCATGTTCCTGGCATGCACAGGCGGAGGCGTCACTTCTCATTTGCTTAAGGGGCATGATTGTGTGTGCGCACGTGCTCATTTTTTATGCATGTGTGTACATTTGTTCATGTCTTTTTGTATTAGGGATTTGAGACTTTCAGGGATCATGTTAGAACATTGTGTTTTTCTTTTATAGCCCAGTTTGTGCTCCTGGCCAAAAATGTGTATGAGAACATTGGGACATATGTTTGGCTCTAACACAAAGCAGAACAGACATTCATATGCGCTGACCTGAGCTGTATTGTGTATCATACTTAAAAAAGGGAGCAGGCTAGAAATGCAGCATAGTCCTGTATACAGTATTGGTGCATATAGAACACAAAATACTCTATATATCTACAAACACATGCAGTTCCTGGTTAGTCTAGTTTCTAACTGACTCTTGTATGCTAATGTATAAACACGAATGTTGATTGACATGATTACACATTAAAATATTATCAAAACAAACAACTAATTACAATACTATAGAGCTCAACTGTGTTGTTCAGGTTAAAAATCCCATTTATTTTCTCCATAAGGATTTTTATTATTAGCCGTAATGTCTAAACTAGTGTTTCTGAAACCCATTTGGAGTACTGCAGGGGATACATGAAATATAAATAATAATATTTTTTTAAATATCAGTTGCGCTTAATTCATAAAAGAATGATACACTATAATAATGAATGCATTTAGTGATGATTTTTTTTGTCTACCAAAAACCTTATGTGCTGGTCAGGGGGTACTTGGCTGAAGAAATATTCAAGGTTGGCACATTTTTTTTTTTAAATGATGAAGAAGCACCAGTCTAAACCATCAAAGGTAGACTTACCACAAGCTTTGAGATTTTTAAACACAGGTTTATGCCCCTGTAGAAGCCAGAAGTCCGTATGATATCAACCTTGTTTTAAGAAAAACATGTTTTATTCGCGATGTCATGGAGAAGTACTACACTACCCACAATCCTAAGCATAACAGTGATGTCTTTGATTTGTGGAGCTTGCTGTTACCATGGAAATGTTTACTGCATTCCCAAATCTGCGAACGACTACTGAGCTGCAACCACTGAAGTCTATGATCGTTATGTTCACAGTCTTGTACCTTTACCCTTTTTCCAGTTTTAAAACATTCTTTTGTGCCAAATCAAATGTTTTATGATCGTGATTCATTTTGTTGGCTTGGTCCCAGGCTTAAAACTGTTTATATAAGCATTTAATGGAATATCAGTGGAGCAATAGAATGATCAAAATTAATGTCACTTCTGGAACCAGAGCCATTCAAGAATTGGTCGGTCACTGTTGAGCTCTACTAAATTGCTTTATAGTGAGGAACATGAAGTATAATAGCATGCAAGGTTTTAGGGTACCTTTTACTTGGAGTGTCTTGACACCATGGGTGATTTTCAGACCCTTTTTAGGGGGCTCAAGTCACCCTAAATAAAAAAATAAATAAAAAACTTTGGTGCTTCAAGTGAGAGTTTGTGAATGTGTCTGTTAGTGACAAAGGACAAACATTTACATGTTCAAAGGGCTTGAAACAGGTTTAATATCCTGTGTGTCTGTCGCTGATGCTATGCACCTGTGACCCAGTCAAGGAAAGGGTTAACAGAACCGTAGTGTTGGCCAATCAGGGGTTGTTGTGCCAGACTCCCACCTTTGGCTGAGTCTCTATCTGATTTGTCAGAGGGAGAGCAGGAGTCCGGTTGTGAAGTTTAACGTTGGTAGTCCCCCGGAGAAGAAGCTGGTAATTTCACGGCGCAGATTAGAACCCAAATTGAAACGTAAGCAACTAAATTTGCTGAATGTTTGAACATTGTGTCAAACACTTATAAAGTGTCAGGATTAGTTAAAAACATTAGCTGACGTTGTTGTTCAGTAGCTAGCTCAGAGATTACCGGCTAATGAAATGACTAATTTAGCAGGAGGGTTAACACTTTTGCAAGGCACTGCATCTGTGTCACATTCTCATTAGGGGCTGAGCCCCCCTGAAGATCCGATCCTAGAATCACCCCTGCTTGACACCCACTTTTTGCCGAGCTAGTGGCATAGCTCTATGGATGGAAATGTCGTCTGTCAGTGAGTCCACCTCTTTGGTCCAGACTGAAATATCGATAGCTACTATTGCTGTACATGGATTGCCGTGCAATTTGCCAACACATCATGGTTCCCTGAACTACCAAATTCTGTAGTGCCGCCAACTCCAGCTGGTCCGTCTCCTGCCTGCACACAGAACACACTCACTATTACAATGCACGTACATTGGCTGGCATATGTCACACAGGGCTCACCTGCTCATATAACAGAGGTTCAAAGGTGACCTCTTATTGAATCGGCCTCTTTATATATACTGTACTTGATCTGTAAATGGATGCTGAGGGTCTTGACATGCATTCTCTTGCATTAAGTTACTGTGTAAGCATGTCTCATTCCTCTAATAAGCCAGAGCGCATCTCGCTTGATGCGCCCGTTCTCTCCCTGCAGAGGAACAACTAATGGGAAATCTGTGTGACAGCTGCTGTAAAAACATTGCATGTGTGTAAATGAAGGGTTTTCAAATTATACGTGCAGTAGTTTCAATGGTAATGATGGCAATAAGTCAGTTATCACAATTTGGTTTGCTCAACCTAGCACTCAGATGATTCATTCTTAATACACTCACCTGAAGTTTACTTCTTTCATCTCTAACGTCACCAATGTTAGAGAGCACATTAGGACATTTTCTCAGCCTCCCAAGCATCACTCACTGTCTGAATTGGCAATCTTGATTGGTAACCTTAAAGGGACAGTTAACCCCCAAATCAAAAATACATAGTTTTACCGGTACTGCTATTTATCACTCTAGACTGTTTTGGTGTGAGTTGCTCATTGTTGGAGATATCTGCTGTAGAGATGTCCGCCTTCACTCCAATATAATGGAACTAGATTGCACTCGATTGTGGTGCTCAAAGTGCTAAGAATCCATTTGCAAAACTCAACAGCAATGTCTGTTTCCAGAAACCCTCACCCAGTTACTCAAGATAATCCACAGTCCTGGTTGTGAGCAGTTGTTTGTTGGAACTATTTTCTTAATACCAGACTTCACCTGTCGTCCGTATCACTGGGCAGAAGGAAGCGTGCTCATGGACAAGAGGCTTGTGGGCAACTAGTCTATTTCCACGACGTTCCACTTCCAGGATTGCTCCGGCGCCGCAGGAAATTCCACCGGATGCATGTCTTTTCGCCAATGTCCATTTCTTTGCGTTGGAATTTTAAACTCCAGTCGATTCATGAGGACTACGGTTAACTGTTCCTCAGATCTCTGCAGGGTAAATCCAGACAGCTAGCTAGACTATCTGTTCAATCTAAGTTTTCTCTCGCACGACTAAAATAACGTTTGAACGTACACGTTCCACCAAAACAAGTTCCTTCCCGAGGCTATTTTGCAGCGGCTCCGTGCGGAGTTTAGCTTCGGCCATGACGATTGTGATTGGTTTAAATAAAATGTCAATAAACCAGAGCACGAGTTTCTCCCATTCCGGAATGCTGTGTGGACTAACCAGATCCTCCTCCGCAGCACCTTGGAGGATGGTCTGGCAAAGTGAGACTAGTGGGCAACTCACATCAAAACAATCTAGATTGATAATTAGCACTACAGGTAAGAGGAAAAATATATATTTTTGATTTTGGGTTGAACTGTCCCTTTGACCATGTATAATACAAAATGACTGCTGGAGTCGCTGGACCTTGTGGCTGTATGTAGACAAGCAGGAAGTTTTGCAACCAGGCTCTTACATGGTGCATATCATCATGTACTTCTATAGTAGAACTGAACATAAACTAGGCTAGCTAAATCGGTTTAGGTTTCATGCCACAAAATCTTTTTTGTGGACAAAAAGCAGCATTTAATAGTTTGTACCCCACCAACTGGGCAAACCACCCTTCTGACCCTTGAGAGTTGAACCAGTAAGAAGTCAGAAAGGCAGTCTGATTACTTACCACTAGTGATGTAAAAATGAAGCTTCATGAACCATTAGTTTGATTGTGTTGACCAAACTAGACGGCACTCTTGGGTAAAAGGGGGGGTTTGGAGGTGCGGTGGGCTCAGAAAATGAAGAGAATGGTTCAGGAAGCTTCATTTGGACATCATTACTTAGCACTTTGTTTTTCGTTCTTTGATGGAATCGGAGCAACGTGATTATGTTTGTGTTTTCATTTTCTTCTTTTACAGTATGTTGATTGTTCAAGATAAAAAAAACAACAAAAAAAACTCTGGGGGCACATGGTAGCTCACCTGGTTGAGCATGCGCCCCATGTACAAAGGCTCAGGGTTTTGCGGCAATGGCTGCAGGTTCGATTCCAACCTGCAAAACATGACGAGCCCCCATTTTGTCATGAACCAGCTCAAAGTTTAGATGGAAAAATAATGGAGACCACATATTGTTAAGGTTAATATTTAAACCAATTTATTTAACCTACATTAAACAATACTTCAAAATACAATGAAACATGTATTTTCAGTATTATCAGTGGTGGAGTGAGTGCATGGGTGTTGATGAGTGTGTGGAAAGCAAATCTGACAAAAGACACCCAAATTTAAAAAAAAACAAAAAAAAACTGCTGGCTGTAAATACAGAGAGAACAGGAGCTACAGCTCCAGCCCTCTGATGTAGGAATTAGGACGTGGAATCAGCAATCAGGAAAAGTGGGCTCAGGTGTAGCTCATCCTCCTGACATACCTCTGCCACTTTGACTGCCTCCTAAACAGGAACAAGTGGGGAGGGGTCTTCACACAGGTGAGACCCAAAGATGTCAATTCACTGTAATATTCTTGTCTTCATTGCATAAAATGTAGTGTGGCGGTCACACATTAAGTGTGCAAAATAGTGTTGTCGCAATAACTTCTTTTTTTTCTAGTCCTGAAGGGGTTGCCAACTAATCCTAAATGTCTTGGACACATGTATGTCTCGTGTGTGTGTACAGGATAGATGTGAATGGATGTATAAGTGTGATGTCTATCATCATCTCACTAGCGCTTCGTTACGCACTTCATTAATGTCAACAAACTGTATTTGGTGTCTAATATCAGTGTTAATTGACTTGAAAATGGATCACGTTTTACGTTGGGATGCACCGATTGCAAATTTCTCAGCCGATACCGATGTGTAGAATTTTCATTTGGCCAATGTCGATACCGATGCCAATGTTTGTTGTTTTCCTTTGCGCAAGCTAAACAAATAAATACCATTATAAAAAAAAAATATTAAACCATCTTCACCACACTAACTGTGAATGAGCAGAAATTCCCCACCATAAGCGAGTGTACCTGAAAGCAACATAGAGTCCCGTCAGAGCCCACATGCTTTACCTTTGGTGCATCGGTGCATCCCTAGTTTTATGGCTTTTATTATCTTTTAAAAATAAGGTGACTGCAGCAAATTTACTAAATATAATATCAAACTCTGCCCACTGTTATCCATAGCTGGTACCCTTCTTTTTATCCTTTTAAGGATCCGATATTGTAAAAAGTGAAATTTCCATGTCTTTTTTGATTATAGCAGGTTGAGGTGCGATATAATTACTGTGAAAGTATCAAAACGCTCAATCCATAGAGAAATGCATACATCCCGTTTTAAGAAACTGTGCCTTAAACGAGCCGTCTCGACTTTAGTACTGTTGCGACGTTGTGAACTATTTCTATTTTACTATTTATGTATATGTAGAAAGTGCCACTACAGTGCCATTACAGTTATTCCCCGGCTGCAATAACAGTACAGAGACTCAGAGATTGGAAACGCTGACCAATCAGAGCTGACTGAGCTTTTAGGGAGGGGGGCTTAAAGAGACATATAGGTAAATACCGGTATATTCAGACAGACAGTATGAGAAAAATAATGCATTTTCTGAACATTAAAGCATGTAAACATGTTCCAGAGGAAACCCAAAATACAAGTGTGAATCTAAAAATTAGCGTAATATGGGACCTTTAAATATCCTTCTGATATCTGTTCAAACCAGCTGTGATCTAATCCCATTTTGTGAAAATGTGCTCATTTGACTGGATGTTGAACTTGGCTCCGCACAGTACAGTCTGTCAAATGTCTGCTGGAATACCTTTGCAGTGATTTGCAGTGGTGGATATTTCTTTATGCTGTCAAAAGGGTTACCTATTGCGTTTTAAAGTGTATAGTTGGTGGGTTTCCAAGTCATTTCCTCACTTTTGCTTCTTTGAATGACTGTCAGGTCAAACAACAATTCATCTGGCCCATTGCTTTCTGGAGGGACACCAAACTGCTAATGTGACTGGCTGTGCCCCAAAGGCGCTGAAGGGCAGCTGGCCAATCACTGACCTTTTAGTTAATATGGATCCACCCACATTTGGCTACTTGCACTTATATTGCATGCAGACATAGACACAGGCACACACGGAGTAACTCTCTCTCTCTCCATTACTACTGTCACACATGCACAACAACTTGTCTGGCTCCCTAAGATCTATTTAACACATTCTAAGTGGACCAGACTTGGCACAGTTTAAGAGGGAACAGATAGAGATGGAAAGAGAGTGGTTGGAGCTGAAATGACCCCTGGATGCACAGAACATCTGGGGTACAGCTAACTGATTAGCCACACTAACAGTGCTAATGACTGTGAACATTAGGAAGTGATCAGGGTGAGTTCTCAGTGAAACGCCTAATGTCTATGATGGCTACATGCAGGAGAGGGACTGAGTAGTCTTGCATTGCCAGACCTATCTCCACAGCATTGCGGAGGAAGGTCTGGCTAGTCCACAAAGCATTCCAGGATAGGAGAATAAAGGGTCAGGGGTTGTTTGAATTTCTTTAAAGCAATCACAATCGTCTTGGGCACTAAGCTCCGGACGCAGCGAGCGAGCGTGATTATAGACTGTAGCCGATCTTTGTAGGAATCTTGTAAGATAGATGATATCGCCTTCAAACTATTTGAAAAAAAGATCTAATTTTGAATGTTTCCCCGATACTGTTATTGCAATATGTTTCACTATATAAGAAAAACATATTGATTTATCGCCACTTTAAAGTTGCTCTTCAATTTGGGTAAACACATTAGGTATCAGTTATAAGGGATGAGATTCTCTTTTCCTGGTGCAATCTTGCTGCATGCTGTCAATCCTGACACAGAATGCACCCAAAACCAAAGTTGTGGGGATTTAACAGTTAGCACTTTCTCATTTCAAAAGGCCTGCCCTGTGCACCTAGCATTAGAAACTTGAGACTCTAAGATCAGAGACATTTTCCAAACTCATAATCACCCACCAATGGGTGAACCTTTGAACTCCACTTTCAAAAATATGAGTAGGTCTTTCCATCTTTAATTTTTAACTCGCTGAAACCTGCAGACACCCCGCAATAGATTTAAGTTTAAAAGTTGGAACAGCATCATATTGGGTTGCTGTATTTCACATAATAAGTCAGTTGACCTTCTGCCCACGCAATGAAACACTGGAGAGAAAAGGAGGGCTGTTCCGGAGACAGAGAGGCTAACGGAGGCCGAGGTGGCAACATAAGTTCAGAACACATTTTATGGAGGGAGGGTTGGTGATATCCTCACTCTGTTTTGAATACCACAGCGCGGGTCACAGCACCCCATTTTGAGTACTGACGTGTCTCCCCTGTGGGTATAAAGAATGAGAGAGAGTAAAACAGAGCAAATGAAAGATATGGAGTGGATGGTAAAGGGAGAGACGGAGACAGAAATTGAGAGGGTAGAGTGAGAGAGAGCTGGACAGGACAGACAGGGCAGAGACAGAGAGCGATAATAGAGAGGGGGACAGAGTGATGTGAGAAGAGATAGGCAGCAGGGTACAGTGACATAGGTAGGAAGGGCGAGTACAGCGTGCAGCACAAAAGGTTGCGTAGGGACAGATGGCTTCAGGATGAGGCAGTCTTTGCAAACCCCCTGCAGAAGATGTGCTGCGTAATGCTGGGTTTGTCCTCTCCAGGGGCGATTTTAGCCCTTTTTTAGGGGTGCTGAAGCACCCCAAACATGAACCCAGCCCCCTTATAAAGTAGTTGCTAAAAAAGTGTTAATTTCTGTGTAACCCATATAGAATATGCTGATTGGTTCAGTTTGGTTCCAAACCATACTGATTTCGATGGCGAGCCTGTCCCAGTGAGTGACTTTGTCCAGAAAAAACGTTTGGACAGTGTGGCCAGCTGTGTCAGATTCTCTTCTGCGGAGTGACTGAACTGATTCGTATCCACATCTCAGATATTGGATTCCATGGATTCCAGATAAGGAAACCTTGAATGTGTTTTTGGTTTACTACCCGGGTAGAGTGACTTTCTATTTTTCCAAGGACAATTTATTTGGTTTTCCTAATTTTTTACTAAATGAAAGAGCTCTATTTCATTTTGGGGTATTTTCTAATGTAAGATAAAATAATTCTGTGAATAGTGTGTTGCACAGTGATTGTGTACAGTGTTGCCATCTTAGCGACTTTGTCGCTATATTTAGCGACTTTTCAGACCCCCTCAAAAAAAAAAAAAAACGACTAGCGACAAATCTAGCGACTTTTTGTGGTGTTATTGGAGACTTTTGGAGACTTGTTCTTACTCTTCTCAACGAGCAGAGGGTGCTGCCATGGGCCCCTACCCCATCTGAAAGCACTCCCAGGCGGCCCAGTCCTCGCACAGCAGTTCCTCCCAGCTGCAGTCAGAGCAGGAGATGCTAACCCCTCCGCGACCAGACTGAAAATGAATCGCGCATGCGGGAAGCTGCGCTGGCTGATCCCGCCCAAAATGTAAAATGTAAATGTTCTTTGTCTAAAATAAATCACTGCACAAAAATAAATCACTGTCTGCATTTGACTCACACAGCCTCAGTCACTTACTCACCTCATCCACTGTGTGTGTGTGCCTCTCTGTGATATAAGATAAACATCTAGCTGGCTAGCTCATGTCACAGTCTAAACTGTACAGTCAAAAATACAGAAAGGAGTGGGAATCAAACCCTGAATTCAAAGGCTGGTGATGATACACGTGCATATTGCCTGTATTGTAAGGCTGATTTCTACGCCAAACTCAGTGATGTTAAAGAACACATGTTGACTCAGAAACATACTGAAAAGGCAAAGCCTTATAACAGTTCCACCCAGAACAAGCTGCCATTTATGTTTACTAAAATTGACTCTGAGGCTGAGGCCACTATGGCATTAGCTATGGCTGAACACTGTTCCATGCTGGCATGCGATCATATTGGAGAAGCATGTAAAGCTGCTTTTTCAGACTCCACTGCTGCTACCCACTTCAAAATGCACAGGACAAAGTGCACAGAAATGATTAAGGTTGTTCTAGCACCATACTTCCTGAAAAAGTTGGTTGCCGATGTGGGTGACCAGCGTTTCAGCCTCCTCCTCGAGGAGTCCATGGATGTAAGTGTTTCTAAGTATCTGGGGGTGGTGATAAGGTACTTTAGTGACACCAAGCAGACTATTGTATCCACTTTTCTGGGGCTTGTTGAGTTAGAGGGAGGAGATGACAGATCTATAGCCCGCGCTGTTGTGGCTTTCCTGGAGAAATGTTGTCTTAAAAAAGAGAAACTCCTGGGGATAGGGACTGACAATGCCTCTGTTATGATGGGGATTAACAATGGGGTCCATAAAGTGCTGAAGGAGGAGTATGGCATCAAAGATCTGGTTCTTATTCGCTGTGTGTGCCACTCTCTGCAGCTTGCTGTAACTCATGCTTCCAATGACACCATTCCCCGTAGTATGGAGTACTTGGTACGAGAGACTTATAACTGGTTTTCAGTGTCTCCAAAGTGCAGGGAGGCCTACAAGGCCATATGTGAGACCATTAACTGTGGGGATAACCAAATAACCAAGGTGTGTGCCACACTTTGGCTCTCCATTGAACCTACGGTTTCACGCATTTTGGACCAGTGGAAGGAGCTTAGGCTGCATTTTGCAGTCACCAAGTCCAGTGAACACTGCTACATGGCTGAGGTTTTACACTCCTCAAAATGTATTGTATCTGACTTTTTTGATGTCAGTGCTGGGTGAGGTACAGTTGGCCATCAATGGTTTTGAGGGACAGCAGGTAGATCCTCTTAAGCTACTTGACAGCTTGGTTAGCCTGATCAAGTCTGTGAGCAGCCGGGTGCTGAATCCACTGGCAAAGGTTGATGTACTCAAAGGGCCAATAGATGGATACATCAGTCCCAAACCCTACCTTGGTTACCTTTTTGAGTCCAAGGCAGCTGAACTCCACCTTGCGCCTGAGGATGAAATCAATGTCCGAAAGCGGTGTGTAGCCTTCACCATCTCCCTCACTAATGAGTTGAGAGTGAGACTGCCGTTCAACATCGAAGCATTGTGGTACATGTCAATTTTCAATATGGAGGAAACTCTAAAGCATAATAAGTCAAAGAAAATAGCCAAGCTCCTGCAGTGAGATTTGGAAGTTCAGGGATGCAGCTGGTATCAACCGGTTTCAAGAACTTGCTATGGCTGCTGTGTCTGTGTTGTCCTTGCCACACTCAATTGCTCAAGTAGAGAGAGTATTCAGCCATATGAGTGTGGTAAAAAACAACCTTAGAAATCGGACGTCCTTGCAGACCCTTAACTCCATCCTGTACATCCGATATGGACTGAAGCTGTCTGGTGAGGCTTGCTATGAGCACCAGCTGCCTGATAATGTTTTGCAGCTTTTTGGCACATCAGCTGCTTACTCATTGAAGTCAGCTTCCTCAGTTGCTGAACCTGCCACAGAGAGCCTTGACCAAATTGATGATGACCCACTCTTTCTGTGAGCCAGCACAGCCTGTGTGTGTGTGTGTGTGTGTGTGTGTGTGTGTGTGTGTGGGGGGGGTCTGGAAAACAAACAAACAATGAACCTGAATTAGAGCCAGACTATCATTTTCTCACATTGCCATTGACAATTTTTTCTATTGTCTCTTTTTGGTCCATTTAGATTGTTGTAGATGGTTTACAAGAAAATGTTAAAAATGTTAAAAGTTAACGTTAGCAATTCAAACAGTAACTAGTTACTAATGGCATTTACGTACACTTACAAAGTTCTGAATGCTTCCGTTAACATTTAGGGACCCTCATTATGCTACCATTGGAGTTTTGTGATATTTTGAGCCTTTTTAGTGGTATAAATAGTGATTTGTTTTTACTTTTCCCTGTGCCCCGAATACTTTAGCGTTGTAAGCTAATCAGCGGTCTGCACTAGCTTGTTTCAAGCTACAAACACATTCGATTAGCATGAAAACATGTCCCAGAGAACGATCGAGTGGGTACACATCTGTTATTAACCCCTTAGGTTAATTTTGCGCCAGAATTTTACCTTTAAGAAAACTAAACTAAGAAAATACAAAAAAATAAACCAAAACCAAAAAACTAAGTGAGTCCGACTGTCTCTTACTTATTGTGAACGTTGCCTTTTGTCTTGCCTATTAATAAAAACAATTAAAACTAATTTTGGCATGTTGTAAAATGTGAATTTAAGGCCTTCCGTTGTAGCCACACTTAAAACTGTTAGTTAACGTTAGCAATTCAAACAGTTTACGTTGACAAACTCACGTAATGTTAATATTTATTTCATTTGTTTATTGTTTATTTATTGTTCAGTAGGCAAACATCTTTTTACAATATTTTTTAAAAATGTTCATGTTTGACTGTGACTTGTTGTAGGCTCCTAAGTGGACCATAAGGTTAAAAACCAAACCAAACATAAGAAAACTAAACAAAAAAGTATACAAAAAATAAAATTCAAATCAAAAACTAAGTAACTCCGTCAGATTTTGGGTAACTTTTGCCGGTCCTAAGCCCAGATAAAGGAGGAGGATTGGAATTGTGACATAAAAAAAAAACAAGAACCGACAGAAGAAAGTTCATTTGTAGTTCTAAACATATTTAGGGTGTTTTTTTAATCACTTTTTGTCTCTCCCACGACGTTATTCCACTCCTACAGGCAGCGTCCATCACGTGCAGTCGGTGCAATTCTCTTAATACATCCATCCATGATGCAGATGGTCAATTATGCAATTTAGGCGATGACGTCATTTAGCGACTTTTAGGACAGCCAATAGCTACTTTCCTTACTGAGGAGTTGGCAGCACTGTTGTGCAATAAACTTGCCAGCTGTTCTGTTTCCACAATGTAAAGTCTCCTTGTGTGTCTTGTCAATTACTGCTCAGAGCCTAGGTAATAGATACATAGCTATCGTTCTAATTCAGGTTAGAGGTGCTACATCTGATTCTACGAGTTATTACGCTGCGTTGAAGCGAGGTGCTGTCCCGTCACTCTTCCCGTGATCAGAGCCAGAACCAGAGACGTCTGTGTTAATCTATAGTGAGCTAAGGAGTTCTGCTCTAGGAATATCACAGCATTGCAAAATTAAACCCATACTCTATATGCCTAGATCATTCAGTAAAAACTTCTGAGCCATTTTCAGAAAATAGTGCTTGTCAGCCATTATTCAAATTTAATCTAAATGGTCCAAAATGATGTTAAAATGCACACTTAGCACAGTAGAATAACGTTTTTACATTATTATGGGCAGGCACCCATAATAGCCTGGTTGACACCAGACCCTTCTCAGTTGTAACTGAGAGTGGGTCTGGGCAAGGTTCATTCACAACCCATCTCCAAAAGGGCGTCACCAATGGACGCTGCTCAAATGCCTCTGTGCGCAATTGGATAGTCCTTCAACCAATCAGAACAATGATCCAGGTGACGTAGCAGCGACAGCGGCATCAACGGGTTGCTGCCACGATTCGGTGGCCGATATGTTGAATGTAAACAAAAAGCTGCTTGCCGTCGCTGCGCTATCGTCATCGTGTAAAGCCCGCCTCAACGGTTGTGATTGGTGCCTCGATTTAGAAAAATTGGAAATGGGCTTGAATGGGCTCTTGGCCAGAATGACTAGAAGAAGTTCGTCAGGGTTTTCCCAGGCTACACCCATAAAGCTCTGATCCTAGAATCACCCCTGGTCCTCTCACTGTTTCGTCTTACAGCAGTTGCCAGGGACACCGTCTGCTGTCATATCTGTCAGTAACTGGTCATTCAGTCAGACCATTTGTTTCTTGGATTTTGGTCAATCAGTTTTACAGTTGGTAAGCCAGCAGGTAATTCAGATAAGCAATCGGTCAGTCACTGAGAGGGGCGGAGCAATGTTTTCTAAAAAGCCCTTAATCTTTTAGGGTTTTAAAATACCTTCAACTTTTTGTTCTTTTGCTCAAGTCTCTCTGACTGGAGCAAAAATGTACTGGGAAATATCGCCATTCATTCGGTCAACTTCATTGGTCCTAAAGAGGGAAGAGATGGAGAGGAGGAGGGTTTGTGCATTTTACTACCTGTGGGAAAGAAAAACTGTTTTTCAGTCTGTTGGTTCTTGATCTGATTGTGCTGTAGCTTTTTCCAGAGGGAAGGGGGGATAACAGGTTATGTCCAGGGTGAGTGTGGTCCTTTACAATACAGCTGGCTTTCTTTTGGAGTCGGCCAGTGTCTGTCACAGGAAAATGGAGGAAACTCAGCAAATAGACCAGGCCGAGGCGCCGGCAGACAACCTCTCGGAGGGTTCATTCCCCGACCTGGCAGAGCATCTGAATGTACACCTTAAGGTGGTCCTCGGGATGCTCAAAGAAGAGCTGGAAAAGTCCTGGGCCATCTTGGTGAGTTTTCAAGTGGGCCTTGAAGATGATTTGGAGCACCTGGAGGAGAAATGTTACCCACCACGTGGACAGGCAGCTGCAGTTGAGGTGGCCAGACATGGAATGAACACGGCCCCTTAACTAAAAATCTGTGACAGTTTCACGGACCCGCCGAAAATTCCGTGACGGGCCCACAGATGCAATGCCTATGTAAGTCAATGACAGGCATCATCCATGGTCTACGCACAGATTCCCTGATCACAGCACGTTTCTTTCTGCCAGTTGGGCTGCGGCAGAGAAGCTGTATAGCTTTGCTATTATTGGTATTTTTAGCCCAATACCCGCTGTTTTAATCAACATTTATTCACCAGATCATATCATGGTTTATTTGTATTTCTTTTAATGTTATTATTTCGGTCTATTTTGGCCAGGGAAGCTGGATTGCTTTGTTGCTTATTTATATTTTATAACTATAACGCTACATCTAGCAACATATAATTAGATGTTATCATAGTATACATTTCTTTATTTTAATAATATTATTTCGGTCTTATTACCAGTGAAATATTACAGTATGCTGTAATACAGAACATTACGATATGATCTGAGCTACTGACATGCATTCAAAGCCGATATCCCACAATGCAATGCGGGCATTCATTCACAGAATCAGACAGCGATCAGCGGGTTTTTAACGCCAGTATCGCTTCAATGTACATATATACAATCAGTGGTTTAGTCACCAGCAACAACACGTTGCTCAGCTTTGTTCCAGTAAGTTATGCACCGTAATAACGTTTAAAAAAATCTGCGCAATACTCCGGATGTGACGTGGTACGTGGCGCTCGTCGGATAAGAAGATAAAAAATACATAATATTGATGTTTTTATCTAACGTTGTATTTGAGGATGTAAACAATGAAGATATTAATAATAATAAAATACAGTTTCATGTATTTGTCTCATGTATTGTGACAACAAATCAAATCAGCTGAAGACTCCGGAAGTGACGTAGTAATTACCGCACGGCGTCTGTGAAAGCTTGCTGCACGTTGTAGCCTACGTGAGAATTTGTACAATAAATATACCAATAATGAAAAAATTTAAAATTTAAAAAAATATATAATAAAAATAAACTACTTACAAAGAGAAGCATTTTTTATTTTATTTTCCATGCATCGTTATTTAAAAAACGCAATTTTCTAATTTTGTGGTTGATGAATGTTAATAACAAAGACTAAAGGGAAAAAAAACATGAGCATATGTATGTGTGGGACTTACTTTGAGTTAACATCACACTGCCTTATTAGTTGTTTTAAATAAATGACTTTTTTTTTGTTCAATTTTTTATTAGCACCATTTATCATTCAGACATACAGAACAGATTCCACAATATGAACCTGGTAATATTGGATGGTGCACAGAATAGAGAAACACAAAATGAGCAAATAACTGACTTTTTGAAATATCAATTTATGGTTTCAATTTATTATATTCAGAAGGTGATCCTCATATCAATCACCGTGGTTACAGCTTGTAGCCATATAGCCTTCAAAATTAAGAAGGGACGAGTTTTAGGAAGCATTTCAGGAAATTAAAAGGATAAGCAGATTGTTGCTGAGGTTTTTGTTTACAGAGATGTAGCTTTGTCTGTGTACATATACAACATTTTTTTCACAAACTGAGCAGTTGGTTGTGACGTTGTGACATGGGTCAGAGGGTATCAGAGGTCATAAATGATGAACCAATAATCGGCTCTGCTCCTAAAGGCACCTTAGTGTTCATGTGGACAACACCTGGCTGGAAGGCCCGTGTTCAAAGTGTGTGTTATCATTTAGAGCAGACGCTCACGGTGAATCAGAGGGTTTATGTTATACAGGGCTGCATTACAGATCATATTCATGTGTCAGAAAGCATGACAATATCTAAAAACATCTCATTTAAAGTTTGGTTGTCAGGTGACTGTCATGAAGGTTGTGGAGAGGAATAGAAACCAGTCTCTCCAGGCAAGCACAGAGAATATGGTCTGATCTTTATTCTCCATGCCAAGTAGCTCTTATCCTCTGCTGGCACCCCAATGTAAACTAAATATTTCTAAACTATAGGCCTAATTTGGACCTACCTCAATTAAAACTTTAAATAATGTTGCTTAAGGCTGGTTGTGGAATAGCTTCATGATATAATGCATATGGTTGTGTGTCGGTCTTGTCACTGTTTGTGAAAGATGAGCAATAGATTGTGGCTGATAATGTGCTTCAGTCTGGCTGCATATCACTTTGTTTATGTTTTTTATTGTAATTATATGTCAGGTGTATGATAAAACACTTTTAACAAAAGTGAAGCATTTGAACTCAAGGCAGATATCCCTCTGGGGACAATAAAGTATCACCTGCAAAGTGGTCTCCATGATATAGTAAAAATGAAAACGTTGTCATAGGACTATAGCAAAGACATCGTTGGAAACTTCTCAACCTGGACAGTAACATATGTCAGTCTGAAGAGGATACATTACTCCTGCTTTGAAATATTGACCTCTGAACCTTAAACCCAGTCCATCTCTGAAGGCTTGTCATTTAGCAACAGAAGGTGCTACACACATAGGACCAGCTGTTATAGAAGGTACTACACACATAGGACCAGCTGTTATAGAAGGTATTACACACATAGGACCAGCTGTTATAGAAAGCTCTGGACCTCAGCTGTCATGTAGATATGGTCACCAAAGTTTACCCACTGTAAGCACTGTCAAATATGGTAATAAGCTATTTTCACCTATTCAACGATTATATTTTTAAAATCTGATGACACCAGTGCGTTCCCCATCCCCAAAAATTCCAGGGTGTATCCAAAATTCTACACTAGCTGCTGGCTCCATTCCATTTCAGAATTCCGCTGCCCGCCGGCCGGCCAAGCAAACAATACATGAGACAAATACATGAAACTGTATTTTATTATTATTAATATCTTCATTGTTTACATCCTCAAATACAACGTTAGATAAAAACATCAATATTACGAATATTATGTATTTTTTATCTTCTTATCCGCCGAGCGGCACGTACCACGTCACATCCGGAGTATTGCGCGGATTTTTTTAATCGTTATTACGGTGCATAACTTACTGGAACAAAGCTGAGCAACGTGTTGTTGCTGGTGACTAAACCACTGATTGTATATATGTACATTGAAGCGATACTGGCGTTAAAAACCCGCTGATCGCTGTCTGATTCTGTGAATGAATGCCCGCATTGCATTGTGGGATATCGGCTTTGAATGCGTGTCAGTAGCTCGGATCATATCATAATTTATTTATCCTGCTTTAGTTCATGACTTTAGTTTGTGTGGCTCCTTACGGCGTACTCACACTTGGCCCAGTTGCCTTGAACCGTGCCCGAGCACGGTTTTCCCCACTCCCCCACTGGCCAGCACTCACACTCAGCTTTACTCACCGACTACAATTCCTGTTCATCTGTAAGGTAAGAACCAAGACTGGGTCACACTGATGCGTACCATGCCCGAGTCCAACCGAACCATGCCAGAGATTACACTAGTCAAACGAACCGGACTTTGGGGTCAAACAATGGCACTTGGCACAGTTTAACTGGGCCAAGTGTGAGTATGCCCTTAGTTCCTGAAACTATTTGGTTAAAAAGGGCTACCAGCTAGCTGTCAAACATGCCCATTAGTATTCAGGAAAGCAGGCAGCCAGATACGCAGTTGATCACTCAGTGAGCCTGTCAGTTTGTAATCAGCCTCTTCCTGATGCTGATGGGATTTAAGCATCCAGAGTTCATTCTTATCTTTGGCATCAGCAGCCTCTCCTGTGGGTCCAGTCCTGTGCTGTTGCCACACCGACGCCCCCATCCTCTGAACCCCTCCTAAACTGACTTTATCTCATCTCTCTGTGTTGACATCAGCAGTCTGTGCTGTCCTCCCTGCTTCTCTCTTACTCCATTTAAAAACCCTTTTCAGTACTAAGCCAAAACCCATTACTGCACTATCAACACACACTGGCATGCAGATGCACAACCATGCGTAAATGTAATGGTACCACATACAAAGGAGACAATATACACTTGGTATCAAACATACAAGTGTGGATATACTTGAATATGTAGGTCTACAGAATTTGGTGACAGTCTTCCCTTCCCCTTACCTTCCTCTTCTTTCTTCCCTTCATCCTTTTCACTTCCTGTCTCTCTCTTTGTCCTTGTCATCACACAGGCAGTAAGTGGTGTATTAGTGTGTGTGTGTGTGTGTGTGTGTGTGTGTGTGTGTGTGTGTGTGTGTGTGTCCAGATAGGAGGTTATTCCGAGATGCCAGAGTAGCAAAAGATAGTGATCTCAGTCAATCTAATGGAGCTGAAGAGTCCCACGCACGCGCGCGCACACACACACACACACACACACACACACACATTATCCAAACTACTTTAATCTGTTTAGGGAGCATGCTCTGTATTTAAGGGACAGAGTAAAATAGGAAAGGATTTAGGAAATACCCTTATCTCATTGCGTGTGCGTGTGTGTCCTTGTGTCTTTACAGTAACCCTGTCTCTGTTCTGACTTGCCTGCCCTGCATTGTAACTTGCACTGCAATGTAAAAGCCCTCATAGATCAAAAGATCTTACTCTTGTCCCTCTGCTGTATGAGTTGTTTTCACAGTGATGCTTCCATCTCAGTGGTCTGCGCACTGCTATGTATTTCTCTACTCTAAGATGCACAATACCTCTTTTTTCGTGGACCAGTGGGGCAAAAGTATTACTTTTTAAGCTTTTCTTCTCTAAGAGAGAAGCTTAAAGTAATAACCTGCAGCTTATTCTGCTCCTCTCTACCGCTGATTGATCCCATACAATGGTGAATTTAACCTGTATCCACTTTGTGAAAGCTGTGTTTGCTGTTGTAGACACGCATGAGACGGTTCATCTTGCCTGGAAAATCCTCCTCTGAACGGTAGATGATTTAATTTTATCTTTACAGGAGCAATAACAGTAGCTTGTTTGGAAGAAATGTAACACGGCAGAAAAAATATAAGAAGCTCAAGTCCAAGACCATGAAGGCTATGGCAGGTGCCACCACAATCAAGCAAAAATACAATAATGCATGTTATTGCAATACCTTAAACATAAAATGTACTGTAGGTACGATTTACTTGCATTGACCCAAATGCAGGTACAAGACACAACCTGGCTGTCTTAGAAGGTGCTCTAATGATAATTAAGTAGGAGAGAAGAGAAGATTAGTAGCTCAGCAGGCAGCAGAGGTAGGTTGACTATAGGGGGTTTGGAAGGGCTGGTTGACAAAGGGGAGGACCAAGAGAAACGGTTGAGCCTTGGGTGTGGTCTGCAGAAAACTGGCTGAGGGTGGGCCATAGAGTGTTGAGGGAAGTGAAAACTGAATACAGGGAGGAATCTAGAGACCAAAGTTGGCTAGAAGCAGGCTACAGGCAAATAAGCAGGAATTTGGATTTCAGCCGTTCTTAATGAAGCATTGGTGGATCTACGAGTAATAAAGAGATTGCCCGGCTCCTGGGGCTAAGGCAATCCAGGGAGACTCCAAGGCTGCATCTAATAACCCTTATTTGATAGCTCCTCGACTCCTCAGTCCTCGGCTGAACCGGAAGTTGTTCTGTTCTCCTCGGTGAAGGCCGTCTCAAAGCTCTCATTTCTGCCCCGAGGAGCGAGCGTCGAGTAGGGATCACCGAGGAGCTATGGGCGAGGACTCACGAGAGCAGCCTTCCCGGAAGCCGTGCAGCTGAAAGAGTTGCTAACACAGCCCATACAGCTGACAGCTGCAGCTCCTCTGCTCATCATCCACGTTCAGCCCCTCAGCACTTAACCATCTCCAAGCTTCGTCCACCGTGCCTTTCACCGACTGTCCTTTCCCATCTGCTAACGTGTGACTGCAAGTTTTCACCCTCCTCTGCTATGTCATTTACATACTCTATCTCACACCTACAGTATACAAGCTGAACACTGACCTGAGGGTCACAGCGGCGGAATTGCAATAATATACAAACATGGCATCAAACCTACCATAGTACCCATCCCCACCCCTACTTCATTTGAGCACTTATCATTTAAACTGCCTGGCACTAAACCGCTGGTCACTGCAATTATCTACCGCCCCCCCAAACCAAACCCTGCATTCCTCGCTGCTAATCTGAATTTCTATCCCAACTCTGTGCCATGTCACCTTCCATTCTTCCGTTAGGTGACTTCAACATCCACATTGACTCCACAGACTCCAAAACAACCACTGAATTCCTGGACATCCTACACTTTTTCAACATCAGCCAACATATTGATTTCCCCACCCACAAAAAAGGACACACACTAGACCAGGGGCCTGTTGCACAAAACCAGGATAAGGGATTAAGCCAGGAAGTTATCCTGGATGAATGTAGCTTTGATTTGGTTGCACAAAAGCAGCTTGAATTAAACCCAGCCAAGTAACCATGGAGATTTATTCTTTGCAGCTAGCCTGCTCCAGAGCAGGCTAACAGCCAGGCTAAGATTAATCCTGGAGTCTGATGTGTTAAATCAGCTGCTGCTCTGATCCGAAATAAACGTGTTTAACAGTTATTCCGTTGTCTTCTGAATGTGTTCTGCTTTATTTTTATTAACATGCATTACTTGTCACTATTGCGGTCACAAGTTTGATTTAAATCCTACTATTGCAGTTGTTTGGATGGTAAGAAATGGTTGCACATGCACCGGAGATAAAGTGGGACAATCCCTGCTCTCCCCGTGAATATGCCCCGTGCAACATGGAGAGGCGGGGGGAGGCAGGGGGATCCTCCCACACCGTGCAGCGGACTCTAAAGGAGACTTTTAGTGTCAATAACGACGACAATGGCACCTGACCAAATGTCCGTATTTTACCAGATGGGAGTGAGATTGTGTTGGAATGCCACAAAGCTTCTTAATCTTTTTATTTTGGTGCCGTCACGCATCTTGGGGCTTGGGAGTGAGAAAAAACATGAATAATAGGCTATATTGTTTTACAGATATGCTTACAGTGTGTATTGAAGTCACTTACTTCTTTTTCTAGTTTTTGTCCAGTCATGTTTGTTCTGTATGAACATTAATTGTAGAAAGATATTTAGATTTATAGCTTATAGAGATTTGTGGATATGGTTGTAAAACATATTCTCTCATTATGAATAAGTGTTTGAAATTAAGCCTAGTCCTTAGGGTAAATTGCTCGAGGAACACTTTTAAGGCAAAGTAGGTTAAATAATAAAACATTTTATTTATATAGTGCTTTACAGGCTACTCAAAGACACTTTACAGTACAACCAGCACATTTAGCACATAAAAACAGATACAGCAATAAAACCAACACAAAACAAGCATATTAAAAGCAATTAAAACTTTGTACAAATGTGGAGTGACTAGTAGGCCCTAAGTAGATCTTTTTAAATCCTTACGCATTGTTTTGTCTGTTGGACTTTTTCTCTCTGTCTGATAACAACAGCCATATTTCCCTTTTTGCATATTATGTTTCACGTCCTTTTAATTGTAATTTTCCATTAACAGCTGCTGCTCAGCGGGTTAAACATATGCCGCACGCGTCTTCTCCATTTTTGCATCAGTAAATCTGTGATGGATACCGTGGTCTATTTAAGAAAGCCGCGGACGTGCACTTATCCCAGCTATCTACACCTGGCTTGACATAGCTTCACCTTCTCATCCTGGCTCAGCAAACGTGCAACCGATTAAGCCACGATGAGCGGACCACACTAAGTCAAGCTGCGCTTTTTCAGTTATCCTGGATTTCTTCATTCTACTTTTGTGCAACAGGCCCCTGGTCTGCTCCTCTGGTACCACCATCAACAACATAACCCACACTGACCTCGCCATTTCCGACCACCTGGCCATCACCATTGACATCGACATCCCAACTCCCCCCACCAAGCAAAAACGCACAATACAATACAGGAACCTCTAACTCCAACTCCTTCACCACCACCAAGTGTGATTTGTTCCTCTCCTTCTTCAAAACCAAGATCGACAACATCCATAATCAACTGGCCCATAGCTACCCCTCCCCCACCCCTGGACCTCCACCCCCCCTCAACCTTGACCCAATCCCCATATTGCTTGCCAAGACCTGCCTCCCCTCACTCTCCCCCCTCATCACCAACATAATCAACTCTGGCATTGTCCCCTCCCCCCTCAAGCTTGCTGCCATCACCCCCATATTGAAAAAAACGGATCTGGACCCAGACATTCCCAACAACTACCGCCCCATCTCAAACCCTCCATTTCTGTCCCAAATCCTGGAACGATCTGTTGCTAATCAACTTCAAACTCACCTAAACTCCAGTAACCTCTATGAACCATTTCAATCTGGCTTCCGCTCCAAACACGGCACCGAAACCGCCCTCCTCAAAATCACCAACGATATTCTTCTTGCTGACAACTCTGGTCTCCTCACCATCCTCATCCTCCTAGACCTCAGCGCAGCCTTTGACACCATCAAACACTCCATCCTCCTTTCGCGCCTTCAGCACCTAATTGGAATAACTGTCTCCGCCCTAACCTGGTTCACCTCCTATCTTTCTGACAGACACCATTACATCTCCATAAACATCTGCAGGTCCTCTTCCACTCCAGTCACTCATGGTGTCCCCCAGGGTTCAGTTCTTGGCCCCCTCCTCTTCATCCTGTACATGCTCCCCTTTGGACAGATCCCCCGCCAACATGGCCTCCACTTCCACTGCTATGCGGATGACACCCAACTCTACCTCTCCTCAAAGACCATCACAGCCTCCACCCACTCCACCCTTTCAACCTGCCTCACTGACATTAAATCATGGATGCAAGAAAACTTTCTCCAACTCAACTGCAATAAATCAGAGATTCTCATAATTGGCCCATATTCCCTCACCCGACATGCCCAGACCTTTTCCCTCCACATCGATGGCTTCAACGTTGCCCCCTCCACCAGCATCCGCAACCTTGGAACCATCTTCGAGCCCACCCTCTCCTTTGTACCGCATGTCAACCACGTCACCAAAACCGCCTTCTTTCACCTTTGTAACATTGCACACCTTCGCCCCTCTCTGTCCACCACTACAGCTGAAACACTCATCCATGCCCTCATCACCTCCAGACTGGACTACTGCAACAACATTCTTTACGGACTACCAGACAAAATCACCAATAAACTCCAATACGTCCAGAACTCAGCTGCCCGCCTTCTCACTTCCACCCGCAGCCGAGACCACATCACCCCTGTTCTCCACAACCTCCACTGGCTCCCAGTCAAACACAGAATCAACTTCAAAATACTTCTCTTATGTTAGTTAGATAGCACCAACATTTGGCCTAATCATAACTGACCAGGCAACCCAAAGGCCAAGCTTTTGTTTCCAGATCTGTGTGGCAAGTTCTGATATTGGGGGTCCAGGAGTCCTCCCCCAGAAAAAGATTGTTAGCATTAAAAACTTAATTTCCTACATTCTGGTAAATTTGTATGCACCTATTTCTACCTTTTTCTGAATCAATTTATGCTGAAAATATCTTTATGTAAAGGGAAACATAAGGGACAATTCAAAAAATAAAAACATTTTGCAGTAAGGCTCTCAGGCTTTCTATATTGCTTTCAACTATTTATTCTCCTGTAGATCGACTTTTCTAATTATATCTGAGTCAACACACATGTAGCCTAGGCATCTTTTACTCTTCCCTCCTCTTTTGCATCTTTTGTTAGGGAAGAAACCTCCTTAAATGTGCATATGACAATTATTCACCTCAATGATAAATTAATTCATTTTACTGAATTGGTAAACCCCTGGACTGTCATATTTCAGATGTGTTTGAGCAAGATTTCTGCTCACGTTCCAAAAACTTTGTACACATTCAAAATGTATCTGTGTTCTTTGTGATTTGGAGGAGAAATAAAGTGATAATAGGGTATTACAAGAATACAGTCACTGTATTTCAGAAAATAATCCACCTGCACCATAGTCTGCTGTGCATTACATGATTGATCTGCTGATACGGTAGATATCAGACCTTCTGACAGACAGAGCCCAATTTGAGATTCTGGTCTGTCTCTGAATGACACAAAGTTTAGCTAGGGAAGCGGCTGTACGCTGCTTTACAGGTGGAAATCCAAAACTACGGCAGAAATACACGGAGCACAAAGGCGTCACATCTGCCGCAGAATGCCCACCACAGAGCGCGTCCTTTATAAACTTGAAGCTGCACAGACCACGGAAGCCGCGCTGCTCATCTCTATTTTTACAGAGAGTGTGGACACTAGCAGGCAGCAGCCGTGGGCAGCAGCCGCGGGCAGCGCCCACACACCAGGCCGCCGGATGGTGTTGCTAAGAACTTGCAATGTATAACTATTAATTTAGTTACTCGCAAAAACAATTGAGACACATGCCAGTAAAGTGATCCCGACTGGTTCTGGCTAACGCCGCCAAGCTAACCCTGCAAACTGCTAACGTTACTGGAGGACCAGGCAAGTGGGCCACAGCTGTTTACAATGTGTAGCCTGTTCAGCAGCTGTAGCCGACAACGGTGAGTTATTTTAAGACAAGAGAGGGGGGCTGTAAATTAGAAAGAGAGGGCCGTGAGTTTGCAGTGTGTTTAGCGATTGTTGCCATAATAATAAGCCTAACTCCGCCTCCATAAGCCAATAAAGTGTGTTCAGTCGGGAGGAGAGGATGGCGAGGTAGTGTTATTTTTAGCAGTTCTCACCATAATTCTAAGCCTTTTATGACGGTCAATATAGCCAGTATCTAACATTAGCTACTCTGCTGTGCTGTGGAGTAATGTCTGGCTATATGAGACAAGCGTCTAGCAACATTGTTGTGGATGCTGCGGTCTTAGCCTGGCAACCTCCGTGAACTTCGAGTCTGGGGAAGAGGGGGCAGGGGAGACGACTCTCCAGTATTTTGAATTTGACAGACAACCAAACTTTGTGAACACTGTGATAGTACTGCTCCAAGCACAATATCACAGGCATCTAGCTCCACAAAAAACTTTTGAGACAGGTCAAGGTGGATCAGGATTGGGGAAGAAGTGAAATGGTCACTGCACCCTGAAGGTTGCATTTCTTCTTGACAAACAGACTTTTCTCCAGCAGCCACAGCAGAAACATGTCATTGAGAACTCTGGACTCTCTGGACACTCAGCCTTAAATACACCAGGACAATTGGAAGCAGCTGGGAGTAATAAGAGCAATGCAGGACAGCTAAGGCAATCCACAAAGACCCAGGAGCTATCATGTGGTGTAGAGTGCCCAGCAATGACAATGAGTACGTTTACATGCACACTAATATTCCACTAGTATTGCAAATATGACAATATTCTGAATTTTATACCACAGAGGAAAAGAATACTAGGAAAGAGCTCTCAAAAATGTCTCATGTATTTCTCCTAGACAACAATGAGGTCCGTGTGAAACCATAACAAGATAATAGTTTATTTCTCCTGTTTCTCATGTTTTTCTCCTGAGAAAAAGCCTCAAAAATTCTCAAATTAGTCTCCTTTTAAGCTTTAAAATAGATCTGATCAAGCTCTAAAATAAATCTCAGATTTTCTCAAGTTTGGTGCCTTTTTTTTTTTCCTTTATCTCAGACAGAGGAATCAGAGAGCTCTCTCTATAAACTCAATCTATTCTCATTCCAAATTGGGATTAGGCTATATAATGCAGACAATAGCAAATATATAATATATAATAGCTGTAAATATTTCATAAATTTAAATACTGAAATTTTTTAGCCTTGACATTAATCTGATTCTTCAGTCACTAATACGCAAAGCATTGCTGTGTCTCGTTGCGTAAAATAAACACGGAAAAGAGGGTACTGTTTTAGTATTTGATATATAGCTCAGTGGGTAACACCACTGACCTCATGCAGGAGACGGTGTTCAAATCCCAGCCAGGGTGGGTACATCGCATAGACCCTTAGAGCATGGTTTGGATCCCTGGCGGGGCTAGGTTAAGGCATGACTCGGCCTCCGGTACAGGACCCAAGTATGAAGGAAGAGGAACACCCAGGATGGGGCGAGTGAGCAATTTATTTATTTTTTTAATATATATGATGCATGACTCACATTTTGCTCCATAGTAGCTCTAGTATTGCTTATTTTCTTCTCCTAAGGAGAGAAAATGAGCCATTAATGAGACTGAGCAAGGTATCTCCCTCAAGTCTCAACTATGACTGCTGCTACTTGCTTTGTCTCACCTATTCCTCCTTGTGAATTTTAGGAGCAACATATGAGAAATGGGTCAGACGACATTAAAACTAAAATGAGCCAGGAATAAAAATCACAATTATGTCTCCTGAGCTGTAGAATAGCAACCATTGAACACTAAAATGTCACGTGTGGGACACGTCATGTAAGCAGCATATTCCGTATGGATATTGCGAATAAGGCCTTTTTCTGAATTTAGCAATTTTCAATTAAGACGTGGGATATTTCGGTATTATTCGGGTTTTAGAGGCATTCTTTGGAAATGTATACAGCGCATTGGCATCTCAATCGTGGTTTTTAACGCAGTTTGTGGCCTCTTGCCTGTTTACGGCTTATGGTTAGCTCTGTACGTTGCTATGGTTGCTGTACACAAACTACTAGCCAACAGTTTGCAAGGCTGCGGTAGAGATGCATGGCCAAAAGAAAAGAAGGGAAAACACACCTACTTTTAAACTTTATGAAAGACATGGATATCAACACTTTTAAACATTATGAAAGACATGGGTATCAACAGGTTTTTGGATATGCACAAACATCGCAAAGCCGACCTTTTGAAGAAGGTGGATGAAGGAAATAGGGAGGCTGTGTTCGCACAGTAGAACAAGTCTGCCACCAGTGGGAAAACTTTGAAAAAATCCTATCCTATTTTGCATGGCTGTATGTAAACGGGAATATTAGTGGAATATTCACTTTCATTAGCCAAGTAAACAGCTTACACGAAATATTGTCTTTTTCAGAATAACTGCAAAAACTGGAATATTATGTGCACATAATGTTCCGGTTTACATGTAGCCATGCAAAAAACGAATTTTTCAAAGTTTTCCTGCGGTGGCGGGCTTGTTGGACTGCGTAGCAACCAGCTTCTTGGAAAGGTTGGCGTAGTGATGTGTGCGCATATCCAAAAACCTGTTAATATCCAGGTCTTTGATAATGTTTAAAAAGTAGCTGTGTTTCTCCTTCTCATCGGGTCTGCAGCCTTGCAAACTGTTGGCTGATAGGTTTGTGTACAGAAACCATAGCAACGCACAGAGCTGACCATAAGCCGTAAATAGGCAAGAGGCCGTAAACTACGGTAAAAACCCCATATTCCAAATGCGCTGTATACATGTCCAAACAATGCCTCTAAAAAAAATAATATCGCAATATCCCAAATGTCTTAATCGGAAAATGCTATATTCGGAAAAAAGCCTTATTCAGAATATCCAACCAGAATATGCTGTTTACATGACCTTTACATATCTGCGCCCGCTCTACCAACTGGGCTAACCCGGCCATGTAAATCTTTGTCTATATAGCACTTTTTTAAACACAGGTACAAAGTGCTTCACACACACAAACACACACAAAAAATATTACAATAACAACACAGCATGGGATGGTAAAAAGTGTGAAGTGAAACTCAGTGGCCCTCATTTACGAAACGAACGTACGAAACGAAAGGTCATTTCCACCCAAAGCTCGGCATTTATCAATATGGACGTGAGCGGAGGCTACGATCAAATCTCACTTCAAGTTTAAACTTGTGTACGCAAGTTTTCGAGTCAGTGTGGACTTGCGGTGCAGCATATAATCAGTTTAACAGGAGAAGGAGAAGTCATCAGTTGATCACTTATCAGCAATGGCAGAGCTGGCTCTTTTAGAAGACCTCTATGCGTCGGTACAACAGTGCACACGTACGCACACGGGCCACGGAGGAGCGCTCCATCGGATTGATTAAGGGCAGATGGCGGCGGGGGGAACCCTACTATACACGGCAGAAAAAGTCTGCAACATTGTTTTAGCCTGTGGGGTTCTGCACAACATCGCACAGGAAAACAGGCCATAAATGTAGTGATGGAGCCAGATGACCCGATGCCCAGAGAGCAGTGTCCAGCACAGCCCCAACTGGGGGCTATACAAAGGAGACAGGATATTATTCCTCGATTTTAAAAAGGTATAGTATTATGTTTGGCAATGATTGGTGTGATACGAACGTTTCATGAATCACACGTGAAGCCTGTCCTAAGATGATTTCTGCGCTCATATCTGCGCTGGTTTCTACGTTAGGTTGATAAATGAGGGCCACTAAGTCAGGGTATGCAGTAGTTTTACAGTAAACAAGTTTACTATTTCTATCAGAACATAAAGGATATAAGACTTGATTTAAGTTGGAAAAAAAAGCTTAAGTAGCTTTTAGGTATATTTATTCAAAATTCAAATTGAAAGTCCAAAGAGAAAACGAAAAGAGATCAAATTAAAAATATTATTATTTTACTACGCTACTAGGAATAGTCATGCCATAATTAATTTTAAAAAAGAAAAAGGAAACTGAAAAAGCAAAGTTGAAAAGTAAAATGATAATTTGAAAATGTAAAATTGACAATGTAAAAAGTCAAATTTAAAATGCAAAGCTTAAATATAAATGCTCAAACTGAGAATCTTAAATTGAAAGTGACATTGAAAATCGCAATGGAAATAAGAAAAGAGAAACAAATATGAAACTCAAAATGTGAAATGGAAAAGCTTAAATGGAAATACGTATTAATTAAAATCTCAAATAGAAAAAACAAAGAATTTTATTTTAGCCTTTGCACTTTTCAATTTTCAATTTTATCTTTTGAATTTTACATTTGGCAATTGCCCTTTGACATTTTAAGATTCACCGTTTCCATTTTGATTTAGCGTTTGGCATATTAAAGGTGTATGTAAATGAAGAGGCGTGGCCCAAAGGCTGGTGGGAGGGTCTGAAATGGAACGGGTGCAGAGGCACCTTAGGGACAGCAGGGGGAGCTGACTGCTGGGGAGCACACTGTTTGCAACCTGAAAACGGCAACAACGGAGCAAGTTGAGGGAGCAGGGCTATAGGGAGGACTATAAGGCAATGGCTTTAACGTGATGGTGAAAGCAGAGACGGTCTATGGAGAGCCATTTCACTCCTATTTAGCCCCATTGTACCGAATTTGGTTGCAGTTCCAACAGAATTCCACTGGGGGTGATCGCAGGCGAGTGCAAAATGAATGGGAGTCTATGAAGCTAAACTAAATTTGTCTCTTTCGCCTGATTTCCATTGACAAATCTCAGATTTGATTGTAGTTTTTGCAAGTTCAACATGGATTATAGGTCGAAAGTTGAACTTATGTCCTTTCGATTTCTTACAAGTTGAGTCGTTGTTGCCCATAACCCGCTAGCATTCTGCTAATGAATGCTGATTGGTCAGTGAAGGACTGATTACGACCAGAGATCCCACTTGACGGCATCCGAAGCAGAACCAGAATGTCAGAGTGAATATTTCGGCGTGGTCTTTAAAACATTAGCAAACCTCTTTCTAGCACATGTATTAACAGGAAGAGTCTAACCTGTCAGCTGTGTTGTCGATGCCTCGAGAGAAAAAAGGAAGAGTCTCAGAGCTTGCCGTTAAAGCAGTATCTCTGGCCGTATATGTGTATAACGTCACTGACATTTTAAAAGGCTTTTTAGAACAAAAAAAGCCACTTTAAAACAATCTAACACCCAGCAGCGTGTATTTTCTTAGCCTCCCCTTTGGAATGCAACATTCAAATTACTAGACAAAAAAATTATATCCTGAGTAAAGTGGACTTTGAGGGGTATAGCTCAATAGACCACCATTCATTCTGCACTCGCCTGTGAGCGCCCTCATATGGAACCAGAGTGGAACTGCAACCAGTTCAGAAGCCCGAAGTATCGAGTATCGAACTTCTTCCCTGATTAGAAATTATTTGGTGAAAGTTAACGTGAGTCACGTGACAGTATAACATCAAATCACAAGAGGGGGGAGGAGGAGCATAGTGTGTCAATATTAATACCAATATTATCACTCTGTCAATTGGAAATATTTTACACGTGTTATTCATCATTTTATACTCATTTCCCTCAAAGTCAGCCTGGCATATGTGGTATCTTTGGAAACTTTGGAATATCTTCCTTCAAATCACTAGAATTTGAAATAAAGTTCTGTGGTTTCGAACAATGGCAACAATGGTTGCACAGCTTGAGTTTGGAACACTCCAGCAGGCTTCAGCTTGTAAACAGATACAGTAACAGATATGGTTTGTGAAAAAGACAAACAGAGCTGAAGATCTGGCCTAACAAACAAATGACAGAACAAATCATACACACCACAAATCCACCCATCCATATTAAATCACAATGTCATTTTCTTTTCAGGTATTTAAAAAAAAAAAAAAAAATCTTCTCATCTTGCAATGTGTGATCTCTTGGCTCACGGCTCTTTTTTAAGTGTCAAAATAAATCAACCACTCGTGGACCTGCTCGCATATTTGTAGCCATATTTAGATTCATTTCTGCTCATGTCTGCATTAGCTCTCCCAACCCTCTCATGTAGGAAAGTTGATGATTCGGAGATAGTTCCCCCTGCACCACTTACAGCTAAAAGCACACGCTACAAAAAATGAGCAGACTTTGGAACTGTTTTTTAACTTGAAGCATCATCTACAGTAACTATGCCTTGCTAACCAGATTGCATAAACTGGACGGAAATATTATTTTGGACATCCAATACATATAACTTAAAGTATGTTTTTGGCTGAAACTGTACTGCATTTCTGAAGATCAGAACACAAACTAATTAGAGTTGGTTGGGTTTTTTTGCAGTGTGCAGTCGGGCCACTCATTAAGCTTATTTCTTCAGATTTTTGCCAGGTTGTAACTTAAAAATATCAAATTAGTCACTCACAAAGAAAATAAAAGAAGCGTAGATGTTGTCTAATAGTCCCCCAGACAGCACGAAGTTTCCCTGCTGGTGCAATAGACTAAAACAAAAACAAAAAGATAAGAGTTCTGAATTAAAACATTTAAAAAAACAAAACAAGTGCTAGCTGTAAATGTAGGATGAAATAGCTTTCTATGGTTTGTTACTTTTTGCAGTGTGTGAACCTTGTTCTACTGAATAGTCAAGTACAGAAATCCACTTACCCATCAACTGGAGTTTTAAAACGTAGTCAGCATGATCAGCATCTTCAGGTACACCTCTTTCTCTTCTACACACACTCACACACACACACACACACACACACACACACACACACACACACACCAACACACTTCCTCCCTGATACTCTCGCTCCGTCTCTCTTCCCACCTCAGCTCACTTTGAACCCCTCCAACTCTACCGTTCTCGCTCCCTCCCTACCTCCCTCCCTCTCCACCGAGCCGTGGATTTTCTTCTCATTGCTAGCTCAGCTGTCCAGCAGGGTGACTTGCTGTTTTACGTACCGGCTCACTTTGCCTCGTCATCCATTTTCTACTTTTTCTTCCCTTTCATATTTATTAAGCCTCCTGACTGACCTCAAGCGTGCCTTTTTAAAAGCAGAGCCGAACAGCGAGGTGAGAGATCACTGCGTGTCGACTTTATAGCTAACCGCAGGAAGGCAAGAAGAAAAAAGAACCGGGAGGAGGGAAGCTTTTGAATAGAAATTGGGGCTTATTTCGTCACAAAGAGCATTAAATAAAGCAATTCAACTCGCAGTTGTGCATTTAAATCATTCTTCTGCTCGTTGAGCTGCTCAATGACTTAACACTTAAAAGGATAACACCAGTGTTTTTTTATGCCTTTTTTCCACATTCAGCGGCTTCTTGGTTTTGGTTCTTCATTTTTTTAAATCAAGAATACCAGAATTGTAAAGTGAAAACACATAAACAAGCTAGTTTGTATGCCAGTTGCAGTCAGAATTTTCCATAATCCCAAATGTGACTCTCTGTGGATGCATATCCAGACCCTCTCAACAACTACAAGAAGGTAAAGTACCAGTAACTTAGCTGTGTTATATCATCCACTTTTATATAGCCCCTTTCTGTGCTCTGCAACACAGAAGAGATGCGGTTCACAGACAGTTATGAGATATATATATATATATATATATATATATATATATATATATGTAGGTGTATCCTTGTTTTAGATTTTGGCACTTAGCATGTTAACTTTTATTTCTTCACAGAATCGATGATACAAATACGTCTTTTGAATGAACTGTGTGAATTTATTCTCTGGTTAGCGACCAAGCTAGCTAGCAGCCAGTTAGCTTAGAGAGTTATTGTGACTGAGTAGTTAGCTAGTGTGTTACTGGTTAGCTTTCCAGCTACAGAGGGCATACAGGCTTATATTATTGTAACACTAGTCTTGCATTGCCAGACCTATCTCCACAGCGCTGTGGAGTAAGGTCTGGCTCATCCACACATACATTCCAGGATAGGAGAAGAAAACGCTCTGGGTTGTTTGCATTTCTTTAAACCAATCACAATCGTCTTGGGTGGCGCCAAATTCTGGAGGCAGCGACAGTGGCTCTGCAAAATGTTCCCCGGTAGGAACTTGTTTTGGTGGAACATTTGCACCCCACAAAAGAAAATGGCACATACAATATTAAATGAAGTTAACTGTTCACACAATACAGTAACGTGACCTATTTATTTGGTCCCAAAACGTGCCAGTAGATAGTAAATGCTGTAAACACATTCTTTGTAAATCTTTCCAATCAATCCCCAAAAGAACCAAGCAAGCCCACCTTGTTGCACACATTTTTAGCTTGTAGCTTGTTAGCTCAAAGTTTGTTGTTGTTTCCTGAAGAGAACGTAGTTAGACAGTGGCAAGACACATCCCAGGAATTGTTGTCGATCCAGACTTTTGTAAAACTGGTTGCTGAAGTGTGATCAACTGCGCAGCCCACGGCCTTGAGCTTGGTTGCCCGGCCGCCCCGGCAGTCACCTAATCCTGCACACCAGACCAGCAAGCCAAGATGCGCAAGATCCTGTAAAATATCCCCCAAAGCTCCGTTAGTCAAGCGCACACTATGTGCGTCTGTGGCAGAAAAACATTTTGGCAAGAGGATTGTAAAAGAAGTAGAGAGCGCACGCAGCAGGACAACAGGCTGTTTAAGGAACTTTTGCTCTGCGCGCTCCACTTCCGGAGCGTGAATTGAAACAGCAGCTGGGTGAGTCAGTTTAACACAGCACAACACCTCTTAGGTGGGAAAGTATACACTTATCCAGGCCAGTTTAGGTCTCACTCTCACATCCAATGCAAAACACAGGGAAAAGGAGACAGGAGGAATAATGTTACGAGCTAAGTTAGCCTTAAGTAACTGAGTGTTTTTGTTAAACAAGCCTAGGTTAGCTTAGCTTTGAAACTCGGCATGTTGACGACATTACAATTCAGTAATATTAGGCCTAATTTCCTAAATCTGCTTTCCTTACTAGGTTTTCCTATGTAAACTAATGAAAATGTTTTTAAGTCAGAAGCTTGTATCTCCTATCTTTTCTACCAGATACAAGTGAAAACTTGCTGTATGTGTATGAGATGTTTTACTTCCATAAGGGATTAAAGTTGACCTGAAATAGAGTTTGATGACAGCCACAGTTGGTGACATAAGCAAGGAGACACTTTAAAACCTTAAATGAGTTAAAAAGAATCTTCAAAGAAAAATGCATGACATGCCACCAAGTGTATAAGCCTACATGTGATAACCCTGCCATGCTTCAGCCCACTCCAACATACTAAAGTCATTTCTCCAGCATTTCTCTCATCCTGCAATAACTTAAGATCAAGCGTGTTCTAATTCATGCCAAGAAATATAAGCATGCCCTTGTACTTCACATGTATGCGTGAGAAAAAATCTGAATTGAAATGATCTTCACAACACATTCTCTCACAGTCACTGGCCCTGTGGGCTGCAAGAACGCAGTATTAATTTAACACACACACTTACACAACACACACACACTTTAATTATTCCTATATTCATGGTTTTGCATGTATAATCAAGTGCCTGAGGAAGTACATGTGCAGAGTGTGCATCATTTATGCATTCAGACTTTATTTTAATAGAAAATGTGTACATGTCTCATTTTGGACAGGGGGACCCTACTCTGTACACTTGTTTTATGACAGGGAATTGGCTCGGTGTGTTGCTGTGGGTTTGTTTATCATGAACAAATAGGTTTAGACCAGAGGTTCCCAATTGGTAGGCCAATTCATCACAAGTGTCTGGGTCTGTTTTATCAATAAAGCTTCATTTTGAAGGGTAACATTTATTTACACCGAATTGCAGCAGAGGCTACATCGGAAACAGTAACAAAAGATAATAATAATTGCGATTACAGATGTAATCCTAATCAGTGGCGAAAAGTATTGTACTTGTGGTGGAATTTCCAGAAACACCATGTAGTGGTATGATCTGACTAAAGGGGAAGCTTAGACATTAGGTCATCATAGGTCACAGGACAGGGGACGAGAGTATTCATCCAGTCTCTGATAACCAAACTAGGGGCCTGCCATAGTTTCTTATACAGCCCAGAACCAGGCTCAAGTTGACCATCTTTTCTTTGGCGCCATCGATATCTTGAGATATCACATACTTGATAGTTGGGGCTAGGGATATAAGCATCAGTAAAGACACAGGAGCTCAGAGTTGGGGAGGACACTGCAGAATAGCACATTGTGGTTAAACTGTACTGTCTACCTTAATCTCCTCGATCAAGATCAATAAATGTTTGTGTGCAAGACATCAAAGTCTCCCGAAACTTCATGCCGTCTATCCTGAAGAAAGCTGCTACTGAGTTTTTCCATAACAGTACTTAAGTACAAATTTGAGGTACTTTACTTGGAGTCTTCCCTTTTCATGTCGCTTTCTGCGTCTACTGCACTACATTTCAGAGGGAAATATTGTCATTTTAACTCCACTACATTCATCTGACAGCTTTAGTTACTAGTTACTTTACAAATTAAGATGTTTGCACACAAAACACATGTAGTTTATGAAAATACAATGTTTCATTATAAATGAAACTACCAAACAATACAGGCCTACGAGTCCAGCTGAAATGAGTTGCCGATTACACACTTAGTTGATTGAACAGTTTGGATCGTCTCCAGTTGCTAAAATGTGAGGATTTTTCTGCATTGAGTACTTTTACTTTTAATACTTTAAGTACATTTTCATGATGATACTACATACTTTTAGTTATGTAACATTTCACATTATCATCATCATCATCATCATCATCATTCACATCAATACAGGGCTTTTACTTGTTACAGAGTACTTTTACAGTGTGATATTAGTACATTTACTTAAGGAAAGGATCTGAATACTACTTCCAGCACTTATCCTAATACACTTTATAATTTCTCATTGTTGAGTAATGTTAATGGCGTCAGCCCCCTGCTGTTACTCTAAACCAGTCTCAGCCTCCTTAACAAGTCCTCAACAAGTTTATTCTCTAGTCTGCATTGTCACACGAAGACAGCTGATTCGTGATATAAATCTTTAGTGCTATTGAACTCTGTGAAAATCTCCATTGACCAGCATGTTGTGGAAAGACTTTTTTCATGCATCTGCCCCAGGAAGGCCTCTGGACCGGATGGCATCTCTGACAGAGGCATGGTCCCCCATCTTCCATTCATCAGACATTCACTCTGTTCCCTCTATCTGGAAAAACTCTACTATTATTCCCGTACCTAAAAAAGCAAGCTGCAAAGACAATAATGACTACTGTCCTGTAGCACTTATGTCACTGGTGATGAAGTGACAGAGGTCAGTTGTCTTATAGATCCCTTTCAGTTTGCATATAAGAGTAACAGAAGCACAGATGACGCCATCATTGCTGTGACACATAGTATTAACAGACATTTAGAGGATTCTACCTCATACGCACGCCTCCTATTCGTTGATTTTAGCTCAGCTTTTAATACGCTGCAGCCACATCTGTTAATTAAGAGGCTGAATGATTTTAAAGTACACCCCCTTATTGTCAAATGGTATCATTCGTTCTTAACCAATCGTAGACAGCATGTCAGCGTTAATGGGACTCTATCTGAACCTAAAATTTGGAGCACAGGAGCCCCCCAGGGCTGTGTCAGCTCACCTGTCCTTTTCACTTCATACACAGATGAGTGTAGAAGTTTTTATCCAAATTATCATGTCATTACATTTTCTGATGACACTACAATTTTATCTCTGCTGAAAAAGAACTGTGACCCATCTGATTATTTTATGGAAATCCAAAAGTTTGTGAATTGGTGCGATGATAACCACCTTGTCCTAAACGTTTCCAAGACTGAAGAGATGGTGTTTGACCCTCGGGGAGTCGGTGACCACAGGCCTGTGGTCATCCACAACCAAACCATCACTCAGGCCAACTCATACAAATATCTTGGTGTTTACATTGACGGGTCACTAACCTGGAGCACATATGGAGAGTCTCTGCTGCAGACTGCAGCAACGGTTGCATTTCTTACGTTGTTTGCGAATTCATGGCGTCGATAAAAAAATGATGATCCCATGGTATTCTTGATCCCATGGTGTGGGACAATAAAGTTTATCTTGATTCTGATACGTCTGCTAGTCGACAAATTTGGTGCACATTAGACTCCTCATCTGGGTCTATACTAGTCTATATCTATGACGATTAATTTAGGGGATTGCTCTGGTGCCGCTGGAAGATCTGCCGGATGTCCCTCACTTTTGGCCGGATGTCGGTCACCTTCAGCTTTCTTTGTGTTGGCATTCCAAACTCCGGTGGATTTATGAGGACTATTGTTAACTGCTCCTCAGATCTCTGCTGGGTAAATCCAGACAGCTAGCTAGACTATCTGTCCAATCTGAGAAAACAACTTTTGAACAAGCACATGTTCCACCAAAACAACTTCCTTCCTGAGGCTATTTTGCAGAGGCACTGTTATTGTAGAATGCTATGTGGACTAGTCAGACCTTCCTCCGCAGCGCTGTGGAGATAGATCTGGCAATGCCAGAATAGGGTCTGACTGACGCCGGTTTCATTCAGGAGGCCGAAACTATAGCTGCAGACGGCGAGCCGGCCCTGGAGCGTTCTGTCTGAACAGCCCAATTGGTTAACGTGGGTGTAGAAAGGGAGCGGGACGCTTCCTGTCTGAACCTGAGAGGCTCAAATACAATATGTATTTCTGTATCTCTCTTTTTCCAATGTTTCTAGCCATCTTGATGCGCAAATTAAACCATAGCAAAGTATTTTTACATAACTGAAAACATGTCTGGAGAGGGACTTATAAATCAAATGATCAAATAAGACCAAAAACTAGAAATAATGTGGTCTTTATTAGAAATAATGTGGTCTTTATTAGAAAGTAAACACAGTAAACGGTTATACCCAAATTAGACATCATACACCTAAATTATGTAATTAGTACATTAATAAGACATAATAAGCTGTACTTTGTATCAAATTAGACCAACACTAGAAATAATGTGTCTTTAACCAAAAGGTCTATCTCGAGAAATCACGGAAATTGAAGCGTCATATGTGCCTTATATGGGCACATTGCTGCCTGGTTTGCGGCTGCTGGTTCCAGCATTCTCGCTTAATACTGGACGACTTTCAAAGATTTTTGTTCACATTAGGTTCTTAGTCACAAAGAGCGACATTACCCTTAAAGCATTTTACTTGCAGATTGGAAGTAGTACAGCACACTAGTGAATATTGTTGTAGTTTCTGTAATGAAGCACAAAGAAAACAAACGCATGAATATCTGTGAGTTGTCGCGGTATTACAGCATTAGTAAAAGCATTTACTGACTGTAAATGAGATCTGCATTCCCTCTGGATAAAACGTTCACAGCAATTATAAAATACAGGGCAAACTTGCTAGGCTAGCCAGGTAGCTTAGCACCGAGCAAGGCTAGTTTTCTGAACAGGCTAGTTACTGAAATGAGTCTTTATCTGCATTACCGCGGAACAATGAATACACTTAAAGGTCAATTCCGGCGCAAAATTAACCTAGGGGTTAATAACGTTCTCTGTGATATGTTTTCATGCTAATTGAATGTGTCTGTAGCTTTGAACAAGCTACCGCAAACCGGTGGTTAGCTGCTAACGCTAGCTTTCGCGGCACAGGGTAAATCGCTATTTTATACCACTAACAAGGCTCAAAATAGCACCTCACTTCCACGGTAGCATAATGAGGGTCCCTACATGTAAACCGAAGCACTGAGACCTTTGTAAGTGTACAGGCAGTTTATTAAAAAGATAGATTATAAAGACAGTAGCGTTCATGTTTACATGCGGGCGCCATCTTGGAAAACAGTCATGAGCAGTCGAACGACGAAAGCCGTGCAACCAGTAACCAGTAACATAGCTCAAACTCAGCATTCGTGATTCGACTGCTGTTCGTTTACTGTCTGATAATGACCACATTATTTCTGTCTAATTTGATGCAAAGTATGGCTTATTACATCTCATTACTGTACCGTGAAATTAAGTAAGACCCACATTTACTTAGTTCATTTACAATTTAGACTTTATGCACATACACATGAACCAACACTTGAGCACATACTGTATTTTATGTGACATAGAGAGCCACACAAACACATATGTGCACTTACACACAGTTCACATATAGTGGTGATTACGCCATTACATGCCCACACATGTTGGGAAATGAATTAATTTGCACAGGCATTACCAATTTAACATTTTGGGATGAACACACATCATTTCACACATACACATGAAAGCTTTCATTAGAACACACACACACTCAGAGAGATATAACACTTACAATAGGGAGCCGGGGCTTTTATTAAACCTCTCCTCTTAAATTACACAGATAAGAAACTGCTTTATTAAATGGCCTTCTATTCAAGCTGCTATTGATTGATTTTAGGAGGCATTTCAAAAAGTCTTTTCCCCCTTGCTGCACACGGCGCTTCAGCTCCTGCAGCTTTGGAGAGACTTTGACTTCTGATCCATTTCTGATCTTCTTTCTTCTTCTAAATTGATTGTCTAGCACTTTTCTCATTTCCTCTGCCACGTTTGTCCGAGCAAAGCTTTTTGTAAAATGTGAAAGGAGTAGGGACGCGAAGTTTGTGCCATTAAGAGCTCACATGTGAAAATGGAATATGGTAATTGTAAAACTATATTCCATTAAAAAAATACTGTTTTACTCAGCCTCTGTGTGTGTGAGTGTCAATCTAATTCTCACGCTTACCTGGTCCAACTCTCTTCTCATATCTGTCTGTTACCTCTATCTCTAACCATCTATGTCTCTTTCTGTGTCATAGACTGTTCTACCAGCTGTGTTGTCGAACTGGAATACTAATTTACTTTTTCAGTTCTGTCTGAGAGTCCTGGCACTCATTTTTTTTGGCTGCTTGTTTAAGGGTCTCTGCAGAATTTGAAAGAATCCAGTCGTTTTTAATGTGAGGACACGTTAAAACCTGACATAATTCTCAATGCCTTCTCTGCCTCAAGAGTGCAAACCCATCACTTCTCTGCATGACATGTTTTATAGCCATTTGGCATGTCATCTCTCTATCTCTTCCCCCACGGTCCCTTTTCCACCTCTTAGCATACAGGAGAAGAGCAGCAGCCTCTGGAGTGAATGCAGAAGAGACAGAATTGCAGAGTTCTCTCTCGCGCTGGGATCATGTTGTCAAAGTTGCAATTTGTGGGTTTGCATTTAAGTTTTTTATTTTTTTATTTTATTGAATAGCTCACTAGTAACACAGTAAGACTGTTCCATAATTGTTAGGCCTGTCAAAATGAACGAAATATCTTTTTATTTGGCATTTTAGGCCATTATTTTCACAAGACATGAAAGGGGAGAGAGAGGGGGTAACGACATGCAGCAAAGGGCCACAGGTCGGAGTCGAACCCGCGAGGAGGAAACCTCTATATATGTGCGCCTGCTCTACCAACTGAGCTAACCCGGCCACACAATATCAACAAGTTAACACAAATTCCTTTAAACGCTGCACATCTTTTTTTTTTTTTTTACCATTAACTAATTAAAGATGCAGTAGGTAAGACTTATAAAACTAACTTTCTGTCATATTTGCTGAAACTGACCCTATGTTCCAGTAGAACTACATGAAGCAGGTCATTTAAAAAAAAAAAAAAACCCATCTCCTTTGGCACCACCTGCAAAAATCAACAGCTCTCTGTTCAGATGCACCAATCAGGGCCAGGGGGGGGGTGTCTAACTGCGTGTCAATCACTGCTCATGCACACGCATTCATTCTCCCTTGTGGGGGGAGGAGCTTAGGAGACCGTCTTGGGTTTTAGCAGAAAGGGGGGGAGGGACTGAAAAGTTGTCGATGTTCAAATTCACATGAGGGCACCTTCAACCCACGCAAGTTCTGTGATTTGGGGCTCGGGCCACTCCGTAGTTTTGGGAAACAGGAAGCAATGCTGCAGTAACGTTGTGAATGGCTAGCAGAAACAGACCTTCTGGAGCAGAAATAGATGAAGAAAAGGGTCTTTTTAATGGCAAGTCCAGTTTTAAAGCCCTTCCAGATGGTTCTTTCGACAAGACTAAAGTTATTTGCATATTCTGTCGATGTGAATTGAGCTAACACCGGCGTAGGTCGAGACTTAAATACCACTTGCTGGCCAAGCAGACAGCTGATGCAGAGAACTCTCCTCCCCCTCGCCCCCTTTTGGATTGTTGCATTAATAATAAATTGTATAAAGCAAGCATATTTGCCGGTTTCATGTTGATAAGAGCATCAAAAACGTCCCTATCCCCTTACATTTAAAAGAGATTAAACATGGGGCGCCTGTTACGATTGCGGTTCTGACGATTGCGGTTAGTACATTCTGTGTACATACTGCAGTTTAAAAACTATTTCAGTTAGTTCTATTATATTTTTTGTTTATATGGGTATGCATGAAGATGGAGTTTGTACTATGGGGGAAAATGGAAGGGGTCCGGCTGGAAGAATGGGGAAAAGCAGGCTTAATATGATAATGAAATAATATTTATATAGCACATGCCATACAAGAACATACAATACAATGTGCTCCACAATAGCAACATATTACAGTAAAAAAAAAGTGAAATACTTGTGAGCAAAGACAACAAGGTAAAAAGACATTTGGGGGCGAGAGCAGCTTAGTCCCTAGGGACCCTCCGTGGCCGGTTTAAGTATTGCATGGACCACGTAACGGACTGTGGACTAGCAGCTGGAGAGGTGCCAGTTCACCTGCTGGGCAGTGCCGAGGTGCCCTTGAGCAAGGCACTGAACCCCTGCTTGTTTGGAGCGCAGGCCTATGTGGCAGCTCCATCAGTCTGGCAACTAATGCATATGAAAATAACAGAGTAATGTATTTCCCCTAGAGGGATTAATAAAGAAATTTTCGGGCATTCGGCTGAAAAAAGTTAAATTCACCGGAATTTCCGACAGCAACGGAGGAAGCCCGGAAGTGGAACGTCATGGATATAGACTAGTTCCCTTCAAGCCTTGCTTTCACTATGCAATTCTGTCTGCCACCGGGTACAATCTCCCTGGACAACTAGGGCTCTTTTTATGGCACAAAGGAAGAGGATAGGATTTTACTTGTTACTTTTTCCAACACTGTGCAGCTTTAATTAGGGCCCGAGCGCTGACAGCGGCGAAGGCCCTATTGAAACTGAAGGAATTATTATTACAGCAATTGAATTGCCTTTTTGAGGGGCTTAACATATTCAAAAACTCACCAAAATTGGCGGGCGCATCAAGTCTGTTGAAAATTTACATATTTTAAGGGTTTCGGGAATAGGCGCACATAAATGGCTCACTAGCGCCCCCTACAAACTTAAAAAAATTGAGTCCCTGCACAACATGAATTGTTGATGGTTTGGCCCGCCCCCTATGCTTAAGCCACGCCCCTTTCATAACATTTTAACCATTAAAGGTAGAGTCTTGTGTGAGGTATCATTGAACTCGGCAGACACTTCCTTATTCATTGGTGGTTTGGCCTGCCCCCTTATGATTAAGCCACGCCCTCTTTCATAAATGGTGACCCGTTTAAGGTAGAGTCTTGTGTGAGGTATCATTGAACTCAGCAGGGAGTTCCCTTTTCATTGGTGACGATTTGCCAACAATGTCTGAGTGCCGCGCAAATGCACGGTCGCAAGGAGCGGCGACCACCAGTAACCCTGACGCGCGCAGAGGTGCGAGGGCCCGTCCAACACTGCTTGCAGCTTTAATTAGGGCCCGAGCGCTGACAGCGGGAAGGCCCTATTGAAACTGAAGGAATTATTATTATGGCAAATGAATTGGCTTTTTGAGGGGCTTAACATATTCAAAAACTCACCAAAAATTGGCGGGCGCATCAAGTCTGGTGAAAGTTTACGTATTTTAAGGGTTTTGGGAATAGGCACACAAAAATGCCTCGCTAGCGCCCCCTACAAACTTAAAAAAATTGAGCCCCTGCAGTACGTTTAACGTAGACTCACGAAACTTGGTACACCTATGTAGCATATCAAGACGTACAAAAAACCTCATTGGAGCCATACCCTGAACCCAATAGGAAGTCCGCCATTTTTAATTCAAAGTTCGAAATTAGTGCGATTTTGGCCATTTCCACGTCGCATTTTAACAAACTCCTCCTAGAGATTTCATCCGATCACCTTCAAATCCGGTCTGTACCATCTTAAGACGTTAAAGATGAAAAGTTGTTTTCCTTTCGTCATAGGGCATGGCCGTGGCGGGGCAGCCATTTTGTATGTTTTGCCGCCGAAAGAGGAAGTGGGTGTAACTCAAGTGTACATTGTCCAACTGGCTCGAAACTTTTCAGGATTCATAAGACTCTAACTCTGAGAACATTTACAGGACAAAATTGACTCAAAGTCATAGCGCCCCCTAGTGGCAACAGGAAGTAGGCCTAAATGTCAAGGTGCTATACTTTAAGGAACTACTCCTAGAGATTTCATCCGATGGACTTCAATCTTGGTCTGTACCATCTCAACACCTTAAAAGATGAAAAGTTATTAGAAGAAAAACTTTTCGTCAAACAGTGTGGGTGTGGCGGCCATTTTGAGTGTTTAGCGATGAACAAAGAAGTTGTTGTAACTTGAGTGTACGTTGTCGTATCTGCCCGAAATTTCTCACGATTGACAAGGGTCCAGGCCTGAGGACATATCCAGGCCAAAATTGACTTTTGGTCATAGCAGCCCCCACTGGCAACAGGAAATGCGCCTTATATGACAAACATCATCCGATTTACGTGAAACTTAGAATGTGTGGTCTACATGTGACACTGAGCCGCCCCCTATACTTTAACCACGCCCCTTTCTCAGACCACGCCCCATTTCATAACATTTGAACCGTTTAAGGTAGAGTCTTGTGTGAGGTATCATTGAACTCAGCAGAGAGTTCCTTTGTAATTGGTGATGGTTTGACCCGCCCCCTATGCTTTGGCCACGCCCCTTTCACAGCTAATGAAATGTATGACGTAGAGTCTTGTATGAGGTATCGTTGAACTCCGCAGGGAGTTCCCTTTTCATTGGTGACGATTTGCGGTGTCTGAGTGCCGCGCAAATGCACGGTTGCAAGGAGCGGAGTCCACCAGTAACCCTGATGCATGCCGAGGCGCGAGGGCCCATCCATCGCTGCTTGCAGCTTTGATTAAAATTGTGATTCTTACGGTTGTTTCTTGCTTTGGACAGTAGCCATGTAACTAATATGGAACTTACAGGTAGTGATGGCCAAATGATGCTTCATGAAGCTTCGTGAACCATTTTCTTCATTTTTTGAGCCCACTAGATGGCGCTCCCTGTTCAACAAAGGGTGGAAAATACACTGAATTGCCATTCCTTTTGCCTTTTTCTTTAAACCAAGAGTGCCATCTATGGGTTCAGAAAATAAAGAAAATGGTTCACAAAGCTTCATGAAGCTTCATTTGGTCATCAGTCCTTACAAGCCCCCAGGAAGTGGGCTGGGCTTTGAAGCAAATTGAACATAGTGGCCAAACAGTGGAATTGCAACTCATGGCCTGTCATGTGATGCCCTCTGGCCCAAAAAGACTTTTTCCCATGGCGAAAGAGACATTTGTAAATCAGTGGATCCATTTTTTTCAGCATCACAATCCCTGCAAAATTACTTGTTTCACTATTGGAACTTGATCCATTCGGTCCGATAACATTTGGAAAGTCTAGAAGAGCCACATGCGTAAATCATTTAATTCCCATTCAAGTTAGTGGAGCTCCAAACTGGAAGTAGCCGGTTCGGCCAGCAGAGGACTCTAGTGCGCCTACTCTGTGGGCCAATCATCTGGGTAATTTTTGGCTCAATAACAGCTTCATGCGCCATTGAGGAGTTCATTCCTGAGAATTACGGCAACAATAGCTAAACACACTGCAAACTCTCGGTCTTCTCTTCCCGATTTACAACTCCCCTCTCTTGGCTTGAAATAACTCACCGTTGTCGGCTACGGCCGCTGAACAGGCTACACGTTGTAAACGGCCATGGCCCGCTTGCCTGATCCTCCGGTAACATTAGCAGTTAGCAGGGTTAATGTTAACATGGTGGCGTTAGCCAGGACCAGTCGGGATCACTTTTCTGGCTGTGTCTCAATTGTTTTTGTGAGTAACCAACTCGGATACTCTAGCTATATAATTCAACTAATGTTGAAATGACATAAAATGCCCGTCCCTTGTAGAGAATGAACGGGACTACACCTCGAATGCTGTATCCAGTTCTTATTATACACCCCCCCCCCCCCCCTTTTCTCTTTTGTTATTTTCTTTATTATGTATGTATTATTGTATTCATTTATTGTTCTACTCCATTAGCTTGCACAATATGTTTATTCAATAACACTGGGACAGTATGCATGGTGTATGGGTGAGTGTGGTAGAAAACCACAGTACGAACCAAATATAGGCCTATGCTTTAATATGAATGTTCTTTAGTCACCCATTCTCTGTGTGAACAAGTATTTTCCAGTACTGCTTTATCTAATCATACATTTCATTTCAGTATCTCAGTGCTTGCTGATATTCCCTACCTGGGGAAACATTAGTAAATGATATCATGCAACCTTACTGGATGTAACCAGATAATCAAACCCGTTTCAGTTTGTCCTGTGTTAACTTCTGTCACTCTCTGCCTGCAGTGCCGAACCCACATGGGCTCTCCTTGACTTTGATCACAAGTGAAGAACAAGAAACGAGGAAGAACAAGCGCTGTGTGGGCCACTGACAGACTAAATGAAAGAAGCACAGAGGAGAGCTGAGAGACTCGGAAACTCCAGGTGCACTTCTTATCCAGAGAGAGTTATGAAGCCGTTAACACGTGGTGGTTCGTGGACAGTTTCAGTGCTAAACTACAGAAATTCACCTGAAATTTTACATTCATGAAATTATCCCAATAACTTGTTTTTTCATCTTTTTGGCTTGTGCGGTGATTTTTAGGTCAAGCGGACTCCTCGGTGTAAAACAAAGGTACCCATCCTACACATTATCTACCCTCCTGCTTTTTTATTCTTAGTGACAGGAGCATTTGGTACAACACTAATTGGGTCTCGTTGGGATATTTGGGCGGATTGAGAAAGAGAGAGAGAAAAAAAAAGAAATGGAGACAAGTGAGTCAGTTTTTCAGAGCGAGAAAGTTAATCATTCTTTCTGAATTTTGGGGAGTAACGGAATACATGTACCGGCGTTACGTATTCAGAATACAAATTATGAGTAACTGTATTCCGTTACAGTTACAATTTAAATAGTTGGTATTTAGAATACAGTTATATTGTTGAAATCAATGGATTACATGACAATACTTCTCTGTTTCACGGATTTATTCACTCTCGCAACTCCATGCATTTTCCAGAAACCCCAATATGAAAACGAAAAAATTTGCTATTTGCGTGATCACTGATAGAGGTAAAGATGGAGCCGGAACCGGCACAACAGAGCCAGGGAAGGAATGCGTTTCTATCTTGGAAATTCAAACAGCATTTCACATTAAAGAAAGAGAAGAGAGAACGAAATATAACTGTGCACTGCAGTGCATCTTCTGCTTGCCAGCAACCAACTTCCTTTCAGCGTCTAAATTACTCCACCTCCAACCTGAAGAAGCATCTTAAAGTAAGTTATTTTTAGCCAAGGGTACCTCCTACATGCTGATTTACTAGCCCCAGAGCCGTTGAAAGACTAGCCCCGTTTGACATGTTAGCTAACGTTAGCTAAAATTAGCTCATGGTAGCTTAGACTGCGGTTAGATTTTTGTAGTATGCAGTTCGGTACTACAAATACAAAAATCTATCTGCTTGTTTAGGTACACATTCAGCCAGTTGGAACAGAAGAACACACCAGAATAGGCCTGTTTAGTAAGCTGTATGTGATGGCCGCATTCCTACTTATAAAATGCAATTCAATGTGGAAGTAATCCAAGTATTCAGAATACGTTACAAATTACATTTTTGGGCATGTATTCTGTACGCTGTAACAGAATACATTTTGAAAGTATCCTTCCCAACACTGTCAACAGTGAGTCACATTATTAGCTTTAACAGTTTCTAAGCATTTTTCAAATGGTGTCTTGATTAAGTAACCTCCTTAAAGTAAGTGGCTCTCCTATACTGCACACAAAAACACCATAGCTATGAAAACATTTCACTTGCCTGCATTTATTACTAATATTTCACACTAACATTGAAATTAACTGGTTCAAATGCTTAAAACCTTAGCCCTAAAAAAAAAAAGACTAAGGCAAACTAAGAACTTTTGGTTTTACCGCAATTGCCTGCAAATAAAAAGTCTGCATTACTACAGAAGCTACATTTGACTTACCATCTGTGTAACAGCACCAGTTAATCACACTCCTGAAAAAGAACTTGAGATACTTGAGCTCTTCTGGCTGTATGAGACAAGCCTCTTGTTTCCAGCAGAGAACACTGCTAAATGTGGAACAAAGGCCTTTAAAAAAATGACACCGTACTAAATGATCTCTTGCAGGGTACTTGAGTGAATATGGTCATAAACAACACAAATGTAGATGATCAGCAGCTCAGTTACAAGGCAATATCCATATATATCCATGCGATATGCAACACTGCGCTGCATCCACGTTCCCAGCCCTGTCGCCTAAAAATTATGTTCTATACAACAAAACTGCATTATCGATTACATTTCAAGAGAAATGTATTTTGTACAGAATTAGGTTTGTCTTTCACATGTCACAAATATGTTTTTAATTATACAAGTAGTACACTTGTAAGTACATATAAGGACATGGTGGATAGGTCAACGTATTTACCTAACATACTTAACCTACGTCAAGTAACGTAATTTAACTTATGTACTAGCTTAAATTGTGAAACAAATGTACTTCTTTTAACCCAAACCATGATCTTTATCTAACCCCCACCACATAGTTTTGTTAGAGACTGGCTAGAAAACATAGTGGAGCATTTAGCAGCGAGCCAAGTGTTTTTCTAAGGAGTTGGTGGAGACCAAAACGGAGCTACAGTAAAAGGAGAGTGAATGTTTATTTCCATTTATCAGGCGGCCAAAAGCACAACTCCTGCTCAATGCTAATGCTGCTCTGTGTCTGTTGGGGTGTAGATCAGAAAGTGATTGCAGACACTTTAGCCACAACTAAATTATAAGGTGATAAAATGTTTTTTTATGCTTGCTCCGATACCCCAAAGTGACCAAGAAAAATCACTGCAACTTTAAAGTTTGCTCATCACTCCTTCTCTGCACTCCTGAACAACAACTTATTTCTGAGTAATTCATGACAATAATGTGATAATGCAGTAGCAAGTACAGAATGTAAGAAATTACAATTATTGTAGCTAGTGTAACAGGTTTGATCTTGCATTGTGTTATGAAGAGACACCACAGGCCTGTATTCCCAGTTGAGTGGTTTATTCTGGATAGACAAACAGTACGGTCACTGGACTGTTCTTTAACATTCATCCTCGGCAATGATGACACAATATATATGGAAACAGTCGTTACCACACACAAGCACACACAGCTTAGTAGATGGCTAATTTAGCTAGCAACATAGCCCTACAAGAGTTACAGCACCCCAGTGCCCTCCCTTGGTGAGGGGCCCGTAGCTCCTGTTGGTGTGGGCAGGTAGCAAGCCTTCACCAAAAGAGGAGGAACATTAGTGCTTTCCATTTACCTTGGAACTCGGAAGCCGGAGCAGGAAATGCATAGCCTGGGTTGAATGTGTTCCATTTACAAGTCGGATTTTTCACTGTGGGGTTAGCTCCAGCCAGTTTAGCCATTATATATACCAGTTGATAACAACCCATTACGCTGTTCATTGTGAATACAAACAGCATCACAACACTTCCACAGATAGAAGTTGGACAGGACTGTGTGTACGACTGATTTAGTGAGACACAAATAAGACAGAAGTGCTAATAACTGTATGTTACTTTAGCTTTCACCTACTGTTGATGCACGGGGCCGCCATGTTGGATTTTGAGCTCGGGATACTGCAAGGTTGTCCGACTTCCAAACTTGGGAATCCAAGTTCAGGGGGCGCATTTCCAACTTACAGTACAAATACAAGTACAAATGGAACGCACTAAATGCCCCCAAGTGACTCCAACGTTGTCTAATTTACATATTGTGTATTTTTTGCTGGCTAGTTAGCAATTGGTAATCCTTAATTCAGGAATCAGCAGAGTTTTGTGATAGAATTGGAGGGTGCGCAAACCCCACAGCTTGACTATGAGGACAGGATTTTTGGATTGCTGCGTGCAGTCACGTGGGCAAAGCTAGACGTTGACGGACAGTATACCTCCAAGCAGACCCCTTAGGGTGTTTTCACACCTATAGTTCATTTGCTTTGGTCCGAATCAGTTGACGAGTTTGTAAACTTGGAGCGATTTCCCCTTGTTTCGGTTTCGTTTAAAATCCAAGTGTACTAAATCACGCAAGAATGTTCATTCCTCTTATTGCTCGGATGTGTCTTAGGCGAGAGCAAGAAAGTAAATACAGGAAGAAGGTCCTGTGTTATGGACTATTGCATATTTCTTGCATCTCCATGGTCAAACCAGCTCATTTCATTTAAATAATCAAGACATTGTTTCGCGAGCAACGTTACTACGTCTGCTCTGGTCACCGAGACTTCGCTCTGCTCGGCCGGTGTCTGTTTTTTAGCGGCGGCTAGTTTGACCACGGAGCGAGAGAGAAACATTGCAAGCTTTTACACGTTGCTGCTCTGCCGCATCGCAGATTCCTAAGCACACCTGACTGCAGGAGACATTAGCTCAGCAGTGCGGAGCACACAGTTGGTGCGAGTCGGGTTCAAGGTCGGATCCCGTTCTCACCACAAACGAACCGTTCCAGAGTTTGATTGAAAGACAACCTCATCAAGCAGGTCTCAGTACGCTTGTTTGGTCCACTTTTGGTGCGCACCCGAGTGCGATTGCTGCGTTTTCACCCGCCCAAACGAACCGCACCAGTGGGGCCAACGAACTCTAGTGCGAGTCAACCGAACTAAACGAGACAGGTGTGAAAGCGCCTTTAGACAATCCTCCCAGATGAGTATATACTTTGAAGTACTACGTGCTTCTCCCACTTTCTCCATTGCTAAGCAGGGATCTCTCTGTAGCTCCCATAACAACTCTCCTCAAATACCTTTTCTTTGCCAACCGTCCCTCCATCCAACCTCAAATCCACCGCTCTCTAATCCAACCTGTTCTTCCTCTTTTTGTCCTCCACTTGGCACTCTGTTCTCTGGTTATCATCATCCTTTTTCTTCTCCCTGCATTTGTTTTCTCTGGGTCACCACTTTCACACCATTTCTCCATGTTCTGCCTCTCATTTCCTTTCTCTTCCATTTCTTTTATCCCTTCAAATTTTGCCTCATTTTCTCTCTCCACTTTCCCGCCATTCCCACGTCTCCTCTTCCCTCTTTTTTCCTCTCTCTCTCTCCAGTCTATCAGCATCCCCCATGTTCTCTCCAAGTCTCTCTGTCTAATCCTCATTTTCTTTTGAAGCACTCCTCTGTGGTTTCATCTCTTGTCTTTCCTTTAATTGATCTGTCTTTCTACTAGACTAATTTCTACAAGCTTTCTCTTGAAATAAGGGCAGGTTTAGCACCGTTTTAAGACATCTAGCACGTTGATCACAGGCTGCGCTTTAAACACCTCTCCAAAATGTCGGTGTGACAGCTTTTTGGACACATCAGCAGTGACATCTCATGTTAGCATTCATTAGCTGTGTTAGAACAAGTCAATGGGGACTGAAACCAATTCTAATCAAAACCAAATTGGCTTGCTTGTAATTTCATCATCATTTCCACTTTCAGTCGTCCTGGTGCAGGTTTCACCTTGCGTCACCAAACAATCACCACACTCTAGATTGCATACAGATGGGATTACCAGGGTTTGCTTTATGTGTTGAAGCACAAATAAAGTAGTACTTCACTCTTAATTAACTTTTAAGTATCAAAGCCAGACAATGTAACTTTTGAAAGATGAACGCATGCTTTCTCTTACGAATAAATGAATTCATCAGCAATAAAAGACACACTCAATTCAATACACTCAGCGGTTTTGCGGCAACATTACTTGGTCGAATATGACTAGCGTTAGGAGACTTCAGATGATGTGGAACTGACATTACGGAGTCACTTTGCTGACTTTATGACTCTTCCCTTCTGTTACACAATGTTTTCCTTAATCATCATTTCGACTTGAAAGCAGCGTTGGTCAGAAGGCAAGGCAAGGCAGCTTTATTTGTATAGCACATTTCAGCAACAGGGCAATTCAAAGTGCTTTACATGAAAACAGATTAAAAAAATTTAAAACAGATAAAATACGAGAAAAAAAAGTTACAGTGCAGTATAAGAAATTAAACATTGAAGAGCAGTTAAAACAGTTAAATATATAAAGCAGAAGTGAATTTAGTGGTGAAATAACGGACAAAAATTGTCGGACTTGAGACCCTCCAGTCTAACGTGACAAGCCAGCTTGTTGCGGCCGGCATTGCCTAGTCGCCGGCCGGCCAATGAAGCTCAGAGACTCCGCTGTCTCCGCTGGAAGTCTCTCAACCCTCCCACCAGCCGTTAGGCCACGCCTCCTCATTTGAATTGACAAGTGTCACTTCAAAATGAAAAGCCTTAATGTTAAATAGAAATAGCAACGGTGAATCTTAAAATGTCAAAAGGCAATTACCAAATGTAAAATTCAAAAGATAAAACTTCAAATTGAAAATTATTAAATGATTTTTTTCTATTTGAGATTTTAATTTAAGTATTTCTATTTAAGCTTTTCCATTTCACATTTTGAGTTTCATATTTGATGTTTCTGTCATTCGATAAAAGATTTCAAAGATTTCAGTTTAAGCATTTATATTTAAGCTTTGCATTTGAAATTTGACTTTTTACATTGAACTTAACATTTTCAAATTATCATTTTACATTTCAACTTTGCTTTTTCAGTTATCATCCCGTAAATCATATATAAGTCCGTAAATTGTGTGCAAGGTTGAAATCGCAGGCTAGTAAATGCTCTGGTTTTGGTCCACTTCCTGTATTTGGGTCGGATCGAGTTCTCACCTGAAGTGACGCAAACTGTAGTTCACTTGGAAGCGAACCGAGACCCCCGTTTTTAAGAGATCCAGAGCTCGGTTGTTTGATCCGCACAAACGTTCAGATGAGCGTTCACACTGCTCCAAACCAACTGGACTTTCAGACCAAACGCTTCAGGATTCATTTTAAACCGACCAAACGAGGTAGGTGTGACAGCAACCTTAGTCTTGTTTTTATCGTTTATTTCTACAAGCAGGACTTCATTAGCCTCGTGAGACCCTCTTGATCTCAGCGTTGGTTTTGAGGCGGGTTTAGGTGTGACGCAACAGTTGTTTAGACTGTTCAGAACAGTTGTTAAGACTGTTCAGTCTAAACAACATGGCGGCTTCCATGAGATGATGCGATGAGCGTAGCTATCGCGCAAGTTTTATCTGAATTAGAAAGTATTCCTTCATTGAAAGAAGAGAAAAAATGGCACTGGAGGCTTTTCTCGGAGGAAAAGATGTTTTTGCTCTTCTTCAGAAGCGTACCGTGAAAACTTGGTGGGGATTGTCGTTGTCATGTCACATACAAATGGTAAGTTTGAAAACGTTAACGTTAGCTACCTTATCAAACTTAATTGTATGTTAAACGATGGCATTAGAAGAACCGCAAGGTCCTTGAAGCCAAACTAATGCTAGCTACACTAACTTAGCTAGCTTCACTAACTTAGCTAGCTTCACTAACTTAGCTAGCTTTGTTTATCTGTTTGGTTGATTTGGCCCGTCTATCACCAACATAGGTGGTGATAGACAGATGGTTTATCCAATCAGCTAACCAGTATTTTCGCCCCTTCCCAAAAGTTCTCCAACAGAATGTTCCCAGATGGATATGCCGAGCAAATGCGAAGCAATCCATCTGGCGGAGTCAGTTTAGGACTTCATGGCTATATTCAGATCTCACAAACTCACTCAGGAGCCCATGTTTCCCTCCAGCTCCAGGCCTGCGGTTCTCTCACTAAACACAGCTGATACTGTATTCCACCTAGCCAAGATATGCTACATACTGTATCCCTGATGTGACAGGAAGATACAATTTACATAAAGAGAAATAATGGTTTAGATACGCAGAGTTCATACAGAGTTAAAATCGTATTCAGATTATGTTACATGGTATTACATGAACCATTTGATACACTGCTGCTGAATCCCCCTGTTGTCATTAATAAACCAGTTACAGATACACAATATTTCCTTTTCCTTTTTTGACTTGTGTTTAATGCAGCAGAAAAGACACTAATAGAAACCTCTGCTCTGCACAATATACCATACTATGTAGACCTGTTTTAATATGGAAGTATGTAAGGCATGTTAAAAATGTGTCTCTTCATTTGGAGCATTGTTTCAGCAAAATAGTTTTGACTATATAATTAGGCTCATACTATTTAAATTTAAAGCTCAAACCAGATTATGTGTGTAATAAAGCTGAGAAGTCTGCAGCATAATCGCAGCACTAAATGTACTAACGGAGAGCTAGATAGAGAGGAAAGGAGAAAAAGAGAGGATGCACAGAGAGAAAGGAAAGAAAGGGCGAAAACAAGTCAGGGAAATACTGGATATTGGAGGCACAGGAGATCTCTTTCTGTGACTAATTCTCTCCTGATCTCTCATTCTCCCCCTTAGAAAAGACCTGTTCACTCCCCCTCTCTGACACACACCCACACTGCTACCACAACACTCACACACACATATGCACATACACACTCACAAAATACTGCATGCACCCACACTCACAAGCCCTCTTTCTCTCTTACACACACATACTCTGTCAGACACACACACAAGCAAAAAAGAGCGGAATCGCCCGGAGTGTTTGCAGCCCACACTGTTTCCTATATGTGTGGATAAACTTACACACACACACACACACACACAGACACACACACACACACACACACACACACAGTGATCTGAGGAAAAATTATATTTTGTCTTTTGATCCAAAGCCTTTTGATTTTCTCCGCCTCGCTTGTACAGCCACTTAGCAGCTGTACGCTTGTGTAACCAGTCTGTGCCGTTTTGTACATACAGCGCTGGATTTATTTCAGCCTGAATTATGTTCTCAGAAGTCTTTTTGCTGTGTACATTTCTTAATGTCATGGATCCCAAATACACCCAACAATAGGCCGATGACCCCTACTTGAGGAGATTATGACCCAGGCACCCATACAAACAGATATTTGTTGTCAATTTAATATTTCATTAAACAACTTTCCACGCATGCTCAAAGAGGGATAATAATAGTGAGAGAAAAGAATGTGATGACTTGCAATGAGTAACTTGGCTCAAGGCCATACTCTTGTTAAGGTCTTATTTATTTTAAGTTGGTTACATGAACCTTTGATACCCTGCAACTGAGTGTGCCTGCTGCCAGAAATAAAGCTGCAAAAGGAATATTTCCTCCATGATTGAGCAATAGTGGATTACTTGTACTGCAGAGGGAGTAAGTAGTGATCCCAGCAGTAATCTATGCAGTTTCTTGGCGCTCTAACAGATGACTTGTGATTAAAGTAATCGTAACACTATGTGAATCAGAGTTTGTGCAGACAATAAAAAAAATATAAAAAAACTAATGTGAAAGCAATAAGATACCTGGTGTCATATTCAAAAAATGTCTGCATATCATTAAACATGTATGACTTCATACTCATTGACAAAAAAAAAACCTTAAAAGGCAGTGGTTTGATCAGATTTGATTGACAACTGCATCTCCGTGGCAACATAAGAAAACAGCCATCTGTCATGAGATTCAAATATTGTTAAATTCTGATTAGTGCACAGAGGTATCACCCTTTTTCAACTAAGCCCCGCCCATTTTAAACCCGTAAGATACCCAATACTGAAATCTCTCAGTGAGAATCACTAAAACGGTTATAACTTGGTCAGAGCATTTGCGATCATTTAGAAACCCACCGCTCATAGTATGAAGATGATTGAGAAATTAGGTTTGCAGGGCCTTTACCAGAATTATGAGTTATGATTTTATCAAGATAAAAACAAATGGAAATTGGCTTAGACATAGGCTTTTAAGACATTGCTATGCTAGTTTTTGTTTGAAATCCGATGAAGATGCACTGTCAAATCACAGTGAAGTTGGTGTGGGACTTAAGGAGGAGTTAAAGCGACACTATTTAACTTTTGTGAGGTCATCCTGTTATGATGAAAATTAAAAGTTAAATTAATAAACCATGGTCTGGTATGACCAGCAGCTTATGGTGGCTAATATGTTAGCTAATATTAGCTAACATTAGGCAAATATTGCTGTATAATGCACATTACTGAGTCAATTTGCTGCCTTATGATGCTTTGCTACTTGTGCTACCTGAGTTAACATTTTAGCTAAATATCACATAATTGTCACTTGCAGCTTCTATTTAGCAAAAGTTCCATAGTTACGCTCTGTTTGAAATTTTATGTTTATGGCACATCTAATCGCATCCAACAGTAAAGGTGTACTGACACACCCTTTAAGACCATACCAGAGCAAATAGAACATGAGCTTGTAGATTTGTCTGGTTCCCAGGCAAAGTAAAAAAAAAAATTTAAATATTAAAATTTTAAATACAGAATTGGTTGTAGGTCTATCCAATTGCATTCAGAGGCATTTGAAACCACGCCTGTTGATAACGTCCCTTGGAAATCCAAAATAAACTGTTGCAATTTGGTCTGGCGATGTCAGGCTAAGAACTCACTGTTAACGCCTTGGGCCTGTTGCAGGAACAGGGCATATGCCTGATGTTACGTAACGTAACTTGCCATTTTAATGCCCGACCTAATAGTTAAGGCGGTTGCACCATCTAGCCTTAAGCCTTTTTCTCGTAAGACCAAGCGCAAATGTTATGCCTAGTCAGGAGCAGACGTAAAGTCAAAATCTCCCTTTTATCTAGCTAACTTACAAACATGAAACCTTGTCTTGTCCTTCACCTCAGCATGTTGAACAATCGACCAAACAAAAATGAACTGCTAATATCAGTTGTCAAGCTAGATAGTTAGCTAGCTAATTAGCTGGTGAGCTGCAGCAGCAGCAGCATATAACCTTACCTGCAAATGTCTTTGGTCCACTCAGACGCTGGAGTAGCCCTTAATCTTTAACAACCTTACCACTACTAACAGCACAATGTCCGTGAGTAAGCTACAACCAAGTTGGACTGAGCAGGACCACGGCGGCAGCTGCAACCATGATTTAGGTGCCACACTAATCCAAGGAAAACTGCGAGGCGAGAAAACGTAAGGACTCCGGGGAATAAGCTCGCCAGAGCTAAGTTAGTAACAAGCATTTCTGGGGCATGAGTGCACACAGATGGAAAGAGAGAGGAGCTGTGTGTTAAAGGAAGTCCCCCGGCAGTCTAAAACTATGAATCTGACGACTATGAAGAGAAGCAGAGAAGAGAAGGGGAGCCGTGTGACCGTGTGTGAAGCTATACACCCTCCCCCAGTCGGTCTAGGCGAATGATACAACTCCTCACTCCCTAATTATAAGCTTTTTTTGAGTTTTAAGTTTACTCTTAAATGTGGGGACAGTGTCTGCCTCCCGAACTCAGACTGGGAGCTGGTTCCACAGCCTTTAGCCTGATAGCTAAAGGCTCTGGCTCCCATTATATTGCACTTTAAAAGTGCATGTCATAATTGGGTTTGGGCTGAAATGTCTTTTAGAACCTAAAATTGTGTTGAGATTTAGGGCAACTGTAATGAAATTGAATCAACAGCAGGTGTTCACTAGTGCTAGGCGGATCGATCCAAATATCGATAACATCGATCCCAATGTTGGTATTGATATTGATCAATACTAGTGTAATGAGATTGATACTTTAGTTTTAGTTTCTCTCCAGTATGCACTGCGACCTGGCTGTCTGTGTCTGTATAAGTGCCGCTGCTTTCAAGTGCCACTCCTGTCACAGCGCAGAGCAGACACACTTTGCTCCTCCTCCCCCCTCTTGTGATTTGACGTTGTACCGTCAGGTGACTTAGCGGCGCCAGGCAAACAAGCAAGATAGCAGCCAGGCATGGCGGCGGCCAGCAGCACACACACAAGCAGGATAGAGACGGAGCAGAAGAATGGCAGAGAGGAAGAGGAGCGCTGTGTGGATATATTTTGATATATATTTTTTTAAATGAAACAATGGCAAGCTGTATAATTTGTAAAAATGTTGTAAGATACAGTGTTGACACAACAAATTTATAAGCATAATCCAATAATAATTAATATTAAATAATATTTAATAATAAATAATAATCCAAAGGAAAAATCACAAAACCACTCAATTCATTCAGATTTAGCAATTTGATGATGCATCCACCTAAGTTATTAAAAAGTATTGGTATTGTATCGGTATCAGCGATATTGGCCCTGTATTTACTTGGTATCGGATCGATACCAAGTTTTGCAGTATCGCACACCACTAGTGTTCACTATGATGAATACTTGTCTCAAGCAAGTTTAAAGTCCCTGAAATTTAATTTCCAACAGCCATTGATGTTTAATGATCTCAAACCGGTGGCTCCTACGTATCTTTTGTAACACGTTTGTGTGTGTGTGTGTGTGTGTGTGTGTGTGTGTGTGTGTACGCTGGATGGAGACGTGTGGTCAAAGCAAAGGTCTTTACTTGATCGAAACGCAGGTTTTCATTTAGCAACGGAAAGACAAACAGAGTAAGTGGTCATCAGAAAAGGTACACATAGAAACCGATTAGAGTTTGGAAAGCTAAAGCAACAGAGATAATCAGGCAGAGAGCACTTACAGCTAGTGATGGCCAAATGAAGCTTCAGTTTTTATGTGAGAGACCGAAACAAATTATGAATTATTGTAATGCCAGATATGTACTCTTTATTTTTAGGTAATGACCGATAAGAAATAAGCTAATTCATTCTGCACTGGAAGACAAAAAGTAAATAGAAATAAATAGGTTAAAATAAGAAGAACAAAAATAAATCTTGAAGCCAGTTGAGGTGGTTCGGGCATCTGGTAAGGATGCCCCCTGGGTGCCTTCCTAGGGAGGTGTTCCAGGCACGTCCAGCTGGGAGGAGGCCTTGGGGAAGACCCAGGACTAGGTGGAGGGATTATATCGCCAACCTGGCCTGGGAACGCCTCGGGATCCCCCCGCCTCAGGATCCCCCCGCCTCAGGATCCCCCAGTCCCCCACTATTCTCCTAAAAACAAGAATAGTGTTTATGACACTTTAGAGTCACAGCTTATCAGTCTGGGACATATGAGACTAAGCAGGTGTTTGATCTCCCCCAGGTCTGCAGGGCTGCCAGCACTGGTTGGTGAGAGTGTATCAGCGTAGCTCCTCTGCCCCGGGTGTTGGGCGTGGTGTTGGGCTGGTGATGCTCTGGTCTTGGGGTGGCTGCTTTGTGCATACAAAGGTGGAGGGTGGTGGGGGCTGGCAGGGTGTGGGCTGCGTCTGTGAGGTGGTGGAGGGTGGTGGGTCTATGAGGTGGTGAAAGCATCTGTTGGTTCTGGGCATGAACGTCAGTTTAGTTTGAAATGTGGTGGGGACAGAGACGCATTCGGAAGTACATTTCCAGAAGTGCTGGGTACAATGACGCATTCATTTTTTTTTCTCTTTCGCGCAGGTCATGTTTTGAAAGACGCTGTCCTGTAGCTTACTAATGAATAAAAACGTGGTTTAATGTACGTAAACAATGATCAATGATTACCACATTTCTCTCTCATATTGTTCCTCTTAACCACTGAAAACTGTCAAAAAAATCAAACCCAAAGTCCAATTATTATGGACGCTATCTGACATTAAGCGTTTCTGCTTCACATTTTCAGCAGGGCAGCGGACAGCTGTGGGTTGACTCCCCACGGTTCTCATGAGGTTTATAAGTCATAACGTGAAAAAGCTTAACGTGATTTAATGTATCTAAACAACGACCAATCATCACCACATTTCTGGTTCGATTTTTTGACAGTTATGAGGAGCAATATGAGAGAGAAATTTGGTAATCATTGGTTATAGGTACAAGCTTTTTTCGCCATAGGCGCCAATGAAGAAGACAACGCTAATGTGAGATAACTTATATAATCGTTGGATTTCGGTTTAGTTCTCTTGACATTACAAGATATGGCCATGAGAAATTTGGTTTAGGTTCATTAAACCACGTTAAGCTTTTTTTCACGTTAAGCAGAATGTCCGACAGGCAGTGTAGTGAACAGAGAAACGTGCAGCCAGCGCAGCAGCAGAGCGGTTGTGTCTGAGCCTGCCCTGTGGGGATAGAGATTGTTGTGGATTTTTTGGCATCTGTCGCTCAAGAATTATGTGTTATGGACTTTTTTTTAAACTAAATTGAGCTCGAGGTTTTCAAAAAAAGTGGTGCGTACAAAATGACTCATGACGAAATCTGGTAGGTACGCGTACCCACCGTCCCCACCGAAATCGACGCCTATAGTTCTGGGGTGGGGGGGGTTTCTTGGTTGCATCCTAAAGCCACATCTTTTACTGTCTTTGCAAAGGGGGGGGGTTTCTTGGTTGCGTCCTAAAGCCACATCTTTTACTGTCTTTGCAAAGGTGCTTACGTTATCGTTGTGGAGGTGGATATTATTGTAAAAGCTGTGGATGTTGAGGGTAGGGTGGTGGGCCAGGTGGGCATTTGGTATGAGATTTCGGCATTTATCTGATGGATTGTGTCAGGATGGAAGTCTCTTCGTGAGAGGATGGTAGAGATCATGATCTTTGATGAGGGGAAGGTCTGTGTTACTCTCTTCACAGACTATGCTACCCTCTCCTGCTGTAGTCTCAGGCCATTAGTACCTGTGTGAATGATAACGTGGCTAGGCTGACCCAGGATGGGCTCAGTGAGCAGCTGGAGGGCATTGTCAGTCCTGGGGTATTGGATTTTGGTGACTTTGTGTCAGGGGAAAAGCTGGTCCTCATTCACAAATTACCCATTGGAATCTATAGGGATAATGATCTCAGCTTCACTGGTTTTCTTTTGCGCTAAAGATGTCCTAGGCTTGTTGGTAGTGGCCTCTCTGTGTGGGTCGGTGGTGGAGGGGGTGGGCATTACTGCAGGTTGTTGTGATGGTCTGGTGTTAGTTAGGGTAGAGGTGGATGGCTGTGGTTCAGGTTGAGGGGGGCTGTTGGTGATGGAGGGTTGTGGTTGGTGTTGGCAGGCTCTCAGACTGTGGAGTTGCTCCTTGGGGCTGAGGATGGTTTGCTCTCTCAGGTACAGCTCCTCTCTTACAGCAGTGAGTTCTCTGCCCATGGCCCATGGCCCGTCTGTCCTGCTGCAGCTCCTGTCTCACAGCAGTGAGCTCTGTTCTCAGAGCTTCTCTGTCCTGCTGCAGTTCCTGGACCTCTCCTCTTAGTTCTTGTATGGAGGCCTTCATCTCATTCATGACCTGGCTGAACTGGTCCCTTAGCTGCTGTGTGGATTCAGTGGATGTCTGTTTGGAGAGCAGTAGCTTCTTCAGGTCCACCAGCTCTACTTCTTGCAGAGACAGACTCTCTCTCATCTGGGACACACTGCTCTCCAGTTGACTGCGGTGCCCTGAACGGTCTCCTAAAGGCTGTTCCTCTTCTAACTCTTCATCTGGTGGCTGCTGTGTGGGGTTGATGTTGCTCTTCTCCTCGCTGCTGATCTTGTCTCTGTTTCTCAGTCTCTGCCAGAGCTTTGATGGTGTTGAAGTCCTCTTGGGCAGAGCTGGAATTGGCCTCATTGCCTTGAAACATGATGGTCCCATTGCGGTAGACAGTGACGGTGAGAGGTGGGCTGTCGTTGTCTTCATTTTCGATGACTATCTGTCTCCCACTGCCTATGCCTCTTTCCTTATGATGGTCATAGTGGGCACAGATAGCTTTATGCCAAGCATTGGTATTGTCCGTGCACAGTAAAAGGTTACTGAGAACCTGTCTTCCTCCTTTGTGGCATACATCTGCAGTCAAAGCCTCTGGGTTTTCTCTTAGTTTTTTTGTGTTTATAGGCTTTCTTTGCCTGTGCACTTTTAACTTCTGTTGGGTAGCCAATCGCAAGGAGGCAGGGCTCTCCCCAGGGAAATCGCAACATTGGCTGTGTCTCATTCCGCATACTTCCGTCAGTACACTGCTAATGTGCACTGACCACTTACTGCCGTAGTGCCCACTTTCAATGGTTAGTATTCTCCCAAAAGGAACACTTACGTTAAAACACTTACCGGAAATGACGAGCGGTCAGCTCAGCTCGCCGCCTCTCAAAATCGGATGAAAATCTTTTAAACTGACCTTTGTCGATCAAAAAAACAGACAGATTCAGCAACTGCATGGCCTATTTCTCGCTTAAAATGTTTTCAGAAACACGTTTCGGTGAACTATCTTTGTAAAATACAAAATCGTATTCTGAACAAGCCGCCATTACGCTCAGTTGTGAAATCCGGGAGAAGCCAGACCACGTGACGCGTTCGTCCAATCAGCTGCCGGTCGACGTCCCTGGTCCCTAACCTTTCCGCTTTGTAGTCAAGATGGCGCCCGTTTAGTGCGCGTAGTGTCCATCGTTCCACACTGAACTTTTTGACTGTTTTTAGGGGGTCATCCGGGTACTTTCAGTGCACTGACTTTTTGCATTATCTACACTATATACTTAAAACTAAGTGTTTGAAGTGTGCAAGTAGGCGGTTTGAGACACAGCCATTGTTTCAGTTCTTAACTGCCGCTCTGCTGCTCCCTCTGCTGCTACTTAGCAGGCTATATTAAGTTAGCACAGGGCTAGCCTTCTTGAGGTAGACATTTGAAATTAAACTATTGTGGGTATGAAGGAAGCTTACCTTACTACTCTACTACAGCTTCTCTTGAGTGGGAAGAAGAGGGTGCTGGCATTTGGTGTTTTTTTTCTTTGGTTTGGAGCCTTTTGTTCCTTAGCTTAGCATAGCCTTCTTGCTCCTCTTCTCTGTCCTTAGCTGTCGTGTTAGCAGAGTTAGCTCGTCTTTGTCTTCTCTTGCCTTATAAAATCTTTTCCTTGATGATTTTCTTACCAAAAGTCATCTTGTCGCAGTTTTCCTCTTTTTAAGGTTTGATTTTTTTGAAAATTTAGTAGGTTTATCTCAGTTTAAAACTATGTATTTGTCATTTCCTTAGGAGCTTCAATTAAACATATCTGCTCTCTCTCTCTCCCAGTGTTGCCAACTCTTTTCCAATGAAAGTCGCTAGCACCAGCTCCAAAAGTCACTAAAAGTCGCTAGATGATGTCATACGCTCATTTGCATATTTTTAACGTCATTATGCAATCATTTGTATAAAGCTTAGTGGTTTTGTCAGCAAGGTAGATAGAAAGAAATAGAATTCTTTGGCCAAATAATCACAAATTCATTACAGCAATCTATTTTACCATATAATTATTACTTAGGTAGCCTACCTTTGAGTAAATAAAAGAAATGCTACAAAAGGAGGGAAAAAGATCGATAAAGAATTCTCAAAGAAGGCTGGCTTGCCCAGGGCCAGGCCAGCTCAGCGGCGTCTTTCTCCCGCACCCTGTCCCCTATCCCCTTTCTACCTGACTGCGCACTGTGCGCAGTGCTGCTGCATATGAGGAGAGAGGTGAGGAGGGGCTGCTCCTCAGTGAGTCACAGAACAGAAGAGAGAGGAGACTGTTTTGGTGACCATAGGAGAGAAATACCTTGCATGCCCGCTGGACAATACTGATACAGATTTGTCGCTAGTCTCTCTCTCTGTCCGTGGGGTCGAAATCAAGCTGTTCCACTTAGTGCTCCCCCTAGAGGCCTGGAGAACTTCCGTTGTGTAAACTGGATGCAGCATTTTTCAGGGTTTGTTTCGTTTTATCCAATCAAAAAAAATATTTAACTCAGCTGATAAAACATTGTCCAGTTCACTGACAGTTATTGCAGCATAATACAATGTGGAATCATCAGCATACATTTGTACAGTTGCTTTACACAATACTGATGGTAAATAATTCGTGAAGAAGAGTGGTCCCAGGCAGCTCCATTGCGGGACCCCGCAGTCTAAGACCTTAGAGTGAGACCAGCTGCCAGTGTAATAAACCCTTTGCGTCCTACTTGTGAGATAACTCTTCATAAATTGGAAGGATGGACTAAATCCATAGCATTCTAGATCGATGAGTAGATTGTGATCTATGACATTGAATGCCGCACTAAAATCAAGTAATACTGCACCAGTCATCTTTAAATTATCCATTTCCTTGAGCCAGTCATCTGTCATTACTGTAAGGGCGGAACAAGTTGAATGGTTATGTCTATAAGCATGTTGGAAATCTGTGTTCAAGCCGATACAGTCAAAGTATTCCTGTATTTGTGAGTGGACTATTCTCTCCATCAGTTTACTAAGAACTGGGAGAATAGTGATAGGTCTACTGTTCTTCCCAGTGAGTGCTAGTCTGCCATCTTTAGTTAAGGGAATAATTTTACCTTCTTTCCAGATAATGGGAAAAACACCTTTCGTTAAGCATGCATTTAATATTTGACATAACGGACCGCAAACATAGTCAGCTGCCAGGCCAAGTACTTTACTGTCCAGCATGTCAGTACCCACTGAGCTGTGTTCGGGCAGGGACTTCCCGTTCCTCCACACTATTAAACTGGAAAGTGCACCTCTTGTCTAACATCACATTATTTTTTATGAGCTTTAGATAATTAGAATCAGTATTGTCCATATTCTGCCTTAGTGCATGGACCTTATTTATGAAGAAATCATTAAAATAATTTGCTATATCAGATGGTTTGGTCAGAAACATGCCTTCTGATTCCACAAAAGAAGCCCCTCCAGTTGTCCGTCTCCCCATTATTTCATTAAGGGTTTTCCAGAGCTCTTTACCATCTTGCTTTACAGCATTTATTCTTTGCATGTAATATTCTTTTTTCATTGATCTATTCAGTTTTGTAACCTGATTTCTCAGTTGATAGTACTTGAATCTGTCCTCCACTAATCCAGACTTTACTAATGTAGATTTGGCTTCATCTCTTTTCCTTCATGAGGCTCTTTATTCAGCCATGGAGCTGGTGTCGCTTTTACAATACACTAGGGGCATGCCTATCAACAATCTTCATGAAGCTTTCCATAAAGATATTTAAGGAGGCCTCAGGCTCCTCAGCAGCATACACATCAGTCCAGTCAATATCACCAAAATCTGCCAACAAACTTTCCGGAATGAATTTCTTGAACATCCTTTTATGTACTATATTGACCTTACATTTAGGAATTTTAGTTTTCCTGGTCATTGCTATAATATTATGGTCACTAAAACCCACAGATCGATGGTTTAGTGCAGTATTCAGAAATATTTGTGTAAATATGGTCTATGCAAGTGACAGAAATATGGCCAGCACTGTTAGTAAAGACTCTGGTTGATTGAGAGATCATCTGAGACGGATTACAAGCATCGATCAATTAAACTATCTTTTGTTTCATTGGACATTGATTTGCAAACCAGTCTATGTTCATATCCCCAAGTAAAAAAATATCACCATTCATGTCTATACCTCTGTCAATTAACACACATAAATCATTCAGATATTGCACATCAGTCCCGGGAGGTCTATAGCAACAGCCGATCAGCACCAGCTTAAGGTGAGGAAGATGCACTTCAACCCATAGAGATTCTAAACTATCAGAGATAAACTCAGAGCACAGTGTTGCTGGAAAGTTATTTCTGATATACAGTATAATGCTATGCCGCCCCCATGCTTATTCCTGTCCCTTCTAAAAATATTATAGCCATCAATGGAAATCTCTGGTTCAAGAACAGTAGCATCCAGATGGGTCTCTGATACGGCCAAGATATGAATGGTGTTTCTGTAATCAGATAGTTAAGTTTATGTACCTTATTGCTGATGCTGCAGACATTCAAATGGGCCATAACAAAGACCCTTTGAAACAGGAAAGATATGCTTATCATCAATGGGCCTACTATCCATAAAAAATGTAGTTCAGTTCAGTCTGTATGAGCTCAAGTTAAGGAAACCAGAGAACTAGTCTCTCGCTCCAGCTCCTGGCTCCAGCTCCTTATGCTTTTGGGCAAGGGGATGGACAATGAGCTTGTCATGTCGGATGTAGGCTATGTCACCTCATTCTCTGGCAGCTTTTATGGCTGGAATGAGTTCCTTACGCTTTTGCCTGACAACTGCTATGTAGTCCTCATTCACATAATATAGTTGTGTTCGAAATAATAGCAGTCCAACATCACTAACCTCATAAATCATTTTTTTTTGGTAGAAGTGATATTTCTACATGGCAAATAATTTACTAGTAAGTGTTGTGGAGTCATAGAAAACCAACAGACCCAACAGTCGTGACATGCATGCTGCTCATTCTGTGTAATTGAATCTGTAATTGAAAGGGGCATGTTTAAAATAATAGCAGTGTTGTGTTCAATTAGTGAGGTGATTGATTCTGTGAAGAAACAGGTGTCAATTATGGCCCATATTTAAGGAAGGAAGGAATCAAATGTTGTGCATGCTGGTTATAGTGCATTTCACACTGAAATACTCATTCCAGATATTGCTCTGAGGAACAGCGGACTTTGATTAAAACGTTGATTGGAGAGGGGAAAACATATAAAGAAGTGCAGAAAATTATAGGCTGCTCAGCCAAAATGATTTCAAATGCCTTGAAATGGCATCCAAAGCCTGAACAACGTGGGAAAAAACGGTCAACTACCATTCAAATGGATCGAAGAATAGCCAAAATGGCAAAGGCTCAACCAATGATCAGCTCAAGGAAAATCAAAGAAGACTTAAAGTTACCTGTGAGTACTGTTACGATCAGAAGAAGTCTATGTGAAGCAAAGCTAGAAGCCCCCGCAAAGTCCCACTGCTGAAAAAAAGACACGTACTGAATAGGTTGAAATTTGCCAAAGGACACATTGACTGGCCAAAGGAGAAATGGGGCAACATTCTGTGGACTGATGAGAGCAAAATTGTTCTTTTTGGGTCTAGGGGCCGCAGACAGTTTGTCCGACGACCCCCATGCACTGAATTCAAGCCACAGTACACTGTGAAGACAGTAAAGCATGGTGGTGCAAAAATCATGTTATGGGGATGTTTCTCATACTGTGGTGTTGGGCCTATTTATCGCACACTGATCATGGATCAGTTTCAATACATCAAGTCTTGGTTCCAGATGAACAAGATTGATGTTATGGAGTGGCCAGCCCAATCCGCAGACCCCAATCCCATAGAAAACATATGGGGTAACTTGATGCTGTTTCTATGGCAAAACCCAGTAATGCAGAGGAATTGTGGAATGTAGTTCAATCGTCCTGGGCTGGAATACCTGTTCACAGGTGCCAGAAGTTGGTCGACTCCATGCAACACAGATGTGAAGCAGTTCTCAGAAATAATGGTTATGCAACTAAATATTAGTGCAGTGATTCAAAGTAAAGCAAACCCCTGAGACATTTTTCAGTTTATACAATAAATGTTTGAGTTTGTAAAGAAAAATGCAAATACTGCTGTTGTTTTGAACAGCCTAATATTCCATTTTCTTCACTTTCTGTAAAGGTAGAACACAAACTTGATCAATTTTGGTCATGTTTTGATTTGGAATTGAATGTGCAGTGTTCCTAATGCATTGATATTATGGAATTGAAAGCTATTCTAAGGATTTTGAACATTATTCACTTTTTTTAAACACACTGCTATTATTCTGAACCTCAACTGTATGTTGGTCCCTTTCAGATCCGTAAGACTTTTCCAGAACAGCCATTTTATCTTTGTATCTGGGAGGAATTTGATCATGATAGGCCTAGGTGTCTTTCCAGAATATCCGGATGGATTGCCAGTTCTATGTGCACGTTCAATCACCATCTGACTACTGTCCAGGTGAAGTTTCTCATTGATCACACACCTGACTTTGTCCTCAGTCTCCTTCCAGCTTTCATTCTGGGCCTCAGGAATGCCATCCATAACAAGGTTATTCCTTCTTGTTTGACCCTCCAAATAGTCCGCTTTCTCAGTCATCTCTGCCAATTTCCCCTGCATTGTTTTGGTTTCAGCACAAGCAATTGTTCTCTCTGACTCAATTTTCTAGTTTTTCTTTGTTAGATCATCAATGTCCTTCTGGGACAATTCTCAGCTCCTGTGTCTCCCTCGTCAATTTGTCAGCGTGTTCACATTGATCACAAGTAATTCCACAACAGTGGAAATTGCTTTCTTGCTGCTGCAGAAGTTGCATGAACAGATCCCTTCGTTGACTCCTTAGATCTCGTCCCTGTGAAAGCGATACCAACTCCTCCCCATTACTTTGGTTGCTGCTTTAGTCCTTCTTGGGTGGCATGGTGTGCTGAGATTCTCTGCTAGGAAATCCTCAGGCTTCAGCAGGCAAAGTAGGCCGAGATAATATCCACCAAAAATCTCAAAGTATGAAGATCATCCACCGCTTTTCACTAGATTTCTTATTAAATATAGATTCTCAGAGTGGATATTTAAAAAAAAATGAAGTTCTTAAGTTAAGATAAAACAATTTAAAACACTTTAAAAGTATCAGGAGCAAATGTGTGGCCTGTTGAGAACGTTAACAGAAAAGAGGTAAAACCATACAGTGTCAGATATTTCCTGATCGACTTGCTGCCAGTTGTTCCCAATTTAATTAGTGTAATGGTGGAATCAGGACCGTTGACATTATAGGAACTGTCACAGGAGAAACAATATTATTATGCCATGAGTGAGAGATTATTATTTTATAAGCATATAGGTTCCATTGTAAAACCACAGCTCAGCTGGAGTTCACATAAAGTTCACTCACCTCCAACTTCAGTCCTTCTCGCCGACGTCTCTCCACCCACCATTACACCAAAATTTGGCTTTTTCATATTCTTCTTCGCATTTTCCATGAAAATTGCAGCACACATGAGAAAGGTAATGTTTCTGTTCTGGCACAGTCACATGCCAGAAATGATAACTTTTATTTTTTTTATTATTTTTTCAATCAAATGTGAGAGTACATACATGACTGTGGGTGTGAGAAAGAAACACAAGGTCTGTACTAGAGAGCGAGGGATCTGCAGTAACAGGTAACAGAGAAAGTGTGTGTGTGCGGACCTATTTGGTCTTTTGTAAAAGGATTTTTAAAATCAAAGCTCTCCTCTTCCTACTCTCTGTAACTCCCTTCGTGTAGAAAGTAGTTATTGATATATTGAACTCTTCTTCCATCTCTCTCTCGGTCTTTTTCTCTCTCTCTCACTGTACTCCTTCCTTAATTTTCGATTTACCTCAGTCGATCTCTCGCTCCTACCTGCCTCCGCGTTCTCCTCCTCTCTCTACCCCCTCCATCACCCTCTTCCTAGAGTCCCTCTGCACTCTCCCTCTCTCCCCAAATCTCCCTCCATCCATCCCTCCCTCTCATCTCTCTCTTTATCCCTCTCAAAGGGAAATATCAGAATTTGGCTGGCACTCCAAAGATAGAGAGTGGGCTGAGAGAGAGAGAGAGAGAGAGAGAGAGAGAGAGAGAGAGAGAGAGAGAGAGCATTAGAGAAAAAAGAGAGGTAAAGAGGAGAGCCAGAACAAAAACACTCTCACATCTAATTTTTTTTTCGGTTGGTGGTTTTTGTTTGCTGTGAATCATTTATAGTCTCCTCTCTTGTGCATGTACTGCATCTGATAGACATGTTTATTTAATGCTGGCGTCTATCAAATATGTAAAAAAAAAACAAAACAAAAAAAACACACTGGTGGTTTCAAAATGACGCGCCAAGACGTGAATGATCACTGTTGAGAATACACAACCTCTCCTGTCACATTTGTTTGCAGTCAGAGAACAACATAACATCAGTGTCACACTTTACTGATGCCTGCAGGGGCCCTCTGTGGGGCCCACCACATGGAGATCAGAGTTCACGGTCAGCCAGACAACGGCAGCACTGGAGCCTGTGGGGGTTGTTTGACTTGCTGAAGGAAACAGCAGCACGGGGACTCTTGCCAATAACTGATCTTAACTCCTTTTGATTCAGAGCCAGAGTCTTTAAGCAGCATATTAGTCTGAAGCTAGACCTGATAACCTGGTAGGCTTGTATCAAAGAGGCTGCACAGTATGGTACTGTGGGCAGTCCCTCAAAGAAAAAAAACAGGCAACTTTGCTCACCCTCAATTAGGGTTGAGTATTGGTTCCTAAACGACCGGTATCTACCGGACCAAATGACAATGCAGATTTTGGTGCCACTTAAATGCCTGCGCTGCACTCTGGTGCTCCGAAACAAACGTTAGGCAACAGAAGCACGACTACATGTGACGCTAGTTCACATTACACTTGGCAGCAGGTAACGTTAGCTAGTAGCTGGCTTAAACACGGTTAAAATGCTGAAACCTAAACGGTGTAATGTGTGGCTGTATTTCATTGGAAAGGATTCCAACACCGGGGTCATACAACAGTCTGCAGCTAAAGACATAGTGAAGCCTAGCTGCACACCATGGCCACTAGTGGAGTCGGAGTTGTTGGCGAAACAACACTGACAGGACTTAATGGTGTGTTCAATAGCACCTTCTAAGCTCATGGTGCATTCAATGTTGTTATAAAGTACCCTTCTGCCATCTAGTGGTTCTTCTATTTTGTCGTTTAACAGCAAATTGACTAGTGAAATAACTTGTTGTCATAAGTTCTTTAAATTTGACCATATGGCGTTAGCAATAATCAAGCCGTTACTTAATGTAACCAAGTGTCTTTTTGTGCTCTTCTTTTTTTTAGGCAACAGCAAAGTTTTAAACGTGTTGTTTTAGCACCGGTATTGGAATAAAAAAATAAATACCCAACCCTACCCTCAATACCAACCTCTTACAATAATATTTCTGTTAATATTTGGACTATCTTATTTAGATATCTTTAACCTTCCCTTATGAACATCGATGTAAGATAAGATAGACTTTATTGATCCCACAATGGGGAAATTCACTTGTCACAGCAGCTCAATGCAGCACAATAAATAAAAATACACATTAAATAAAAATAGGATAGGATAGGAAAAATTAAATAGGAAATTGGAGAAAAAAAAGGGAGAAATTAATAACGGTAATATGTACACTATACAGTCCTTCCAGAAAAACGTGGAGTTTTTTTGTGATTGTTGCGGGCAAAAATCCTTGATTATGCGGCACGTTTTCTTAAAAAATGCGATGGAATATGCGGGATATTTATGCAATGAAATTGCGGGAACTTCATAACGTTCCCATGGCAACAGGGTAAAATGGCTACTCTTGTGTGAAGTAAACGCAACATTTTTCAACTTTCTGCTAAGATATATGTGACTTTTTTGCAATGAAAATGCAGGGATTATGAAATCATGCAAGCCCCGCATATTTTGCGCAGAAATCGGCAATTTATGTGGCCAAAGTGTGGCGTATTTGAAAAAATGCGGCCCAGGCATAAATATGCGGACTTTGGCTGATTATGCGTTGAATTCTGCGATCGCATAATCACGTTTTTCTGGAAGGACTGACTATAAACACGTCTTGTGTTTACAGGTGGTGAGAATATACAGATTGACACATATTAGGGGTGCACGATATTGAAAAAATTTGATATTGCGATATTGATAATGAATACTGCGATAGCTATATTAATTTTGATATTTTTAAACTTATGTAAAATTACCAAAGTTATGGGAAAATGCATCAAAATAGATTCATAACAAATAAAACAAGTTTTCTTAAACAAGGTTTATTTCAACTGACAGTCATATTGGACTGGTACAACATGTGTCTACAGAACAGGACATGTTTTACTGGTTGGACAGTATAAAATCAATAAATTAGTGCTGTCAGTTAAACGCGTTATTAACGGCGTTAACGCAAACCCATTTTAACGGCGTCAATTTTTTTATCGCGAGATTAACGTTCTTTTTGGCCTAGAAAACTTTGTAGTTTTTTTCACATTCTGTTGCAACAACTAGTAACGTTAGAAAAACTACAACACCACACCGGATCTTGCTAGACCGGAAACAAAACAACAGGCACGCCGCACACACTTGTTTGGGCTTGCGAGCCGGCCAAAGAGTAGTAGGCTAACGTTACGTTTTGAGTGGATGGCGAGCGCGAGACGCAGAAATGGATGCCGATAATATTCTGAATGGAAAGTTTACTTTTAAAAAGTTGTCGAGGGGGACAGTACTTTCACGCATACACAGCCTGTACGACACGGAGAAAGCAACCACACTGGAACTGCTGCAGAGTGCTGCAAACGCTGTCTCATTAACCGGTGATCACTGGACGTCAGTGAGTAATCCAAATTATTTAGGAGTTACTGCACATTATATTGACTATGTATATCAGCATACAGTTTTAGGACTGTGTTGTTTGTATCATTTTTTTGACTGTTTTTGTCATTTGGGACATTGTCCACCCCCTTTTCTGTCCAAGAGAATTGTTACATTCCTTAGACATTCCATAAAAAAACGTAAAGGTTACAAATGTCCTGCTGTGGCATCTGGTTTTTGGACCATTTTGTTTGTACTGTATAAGCAAAGTGTTAGTGTTACATCTCAGTTAGGTTAGGTACTTGTAGGAATTGTGCAGTAATGACAGATTCACACATTTTTCTTTTGTTTACAGTAAATAAATAATAAACAATTACAAATCTTAAAGTCAAGTTCATAAAGTAACTTTCTTTGCATTCATTTGATTCCCAATTAAGATACACTGGTAATAATGGCTTTCCATTGTTAATATCTACTTAAAAACAGTTCTGAAATGCAAAATAATAAAATTTTATTCATGTGCTAAAACATGCGATTAATCGTGATTAACTATAGAAATTTGGTGATTAATCGCGATTAAAAAAATTTATCGTTTGACAGCCCTAAAATAAATAAAGAGCATGTCTACAGAACAGGACATGTTTTACTGGTTGGACAGTATAACATAAATAAATAAAGAACATGTCTACAGAACAGGACATGTTTTACTGGTTGGACAGTATAACATTAAATAAAGAACATGTCTATAGAACAGGACATGTTGTACTGGTTGTATATACACTACAGTATAAAAAACAATGCAGTGCAACATCTGTTGGCTTAAAGCCAAAGTATTTACAAGCTACTGAGGAGGCATTACTTTTGGCCACTAAAGTTTCCTTTCAATCTCTGTTATTTCGTCGTCTCCCAGAGCAACACTAATTTTCTTACTTTTGTGTTCTTTTTGCTCCACTGGCTTCCTTTTGCTTCGTTTTGTTGTCTCTGTCTATTTCTTCACTGATTTATGGTTCTGCGGAGGCTCCACGCAGCTGATGTTTATACATGTTCTGGTGTGTGCATCGAGCCGGCGTGTGTGTGTGTGTGTGTGTGTGTGTGTGTGGTAGAGCGAGGAAGAAGTAAGAGAGTGACAGCGATTTTCTTCGGAGTGAGTAGCGACTCTAGAGTCATAGTGAGAGAAACAAAGTGTCTCCCCTGTTCTTTCTGACCACGGTGGGAAATCTGGAGCAGGAAAAGATAACCCTCTCCATGATTTCATGTTGTTTATGGAGAAGGAGAACCAGGAAATGAGTTGGGGGAAATACAACGCTACCAAGTGGTGTATTTTTCGAGAGGTGCATCAAAGAGTATAGACGTAACAAGAGGCGAAACACAATAGAACGTTGTGCTGCAGCTTGCAATGGAACATTCTTATGGGTGCAGCTCCGCTATCTTAGACTGAATGCAACACAACGTTCTATTGAGTTTCGCCTCTTGTTGCTTCTATACTCTTTGGGTACATGTCGGGCGGGATGCAACGCAAACAAAATATGACATTATTATCGCGAGACTTTCGGTATAATATCGCGCAACGTGATATCGCGATAACGATATTAGAGTCGATATATCTTGCACCCCTAATACATATGAATATCAAATGGCATAGCATATTAAACAGGTCATTATTATTTACAGGTGGGGATTATATATATATATATATATATATATATATATATATATATATATATATAAATGAATGGTGCAACTCATTATGAGGCCTCAGTTGCAATTAGGTTCACCTTGCTAAACTTCTCCACACACACGCTGACGGTGAGTGCCATGAGCTAGTCCAAGAAAACCCAGTTCAAGGTACTGTTTATCATATTTCTGAAGTATTAGCTCCTGTATATTCAGGCTGCAATGCCCTTGGTATCAAAAATCCAGACCAAAATGTTTCAATTAACTTTGATGAAGTGAAAACACACAGTGAGAGAACACCCAAAAACAAGTTCACATCTATTTTAATGTACATACTGCCATGGTTAGCATTGCTAGGCCTCTGTCATGATTGACAGGTCTGCGTCTAACCACGCCCTTAAAGCATCCCTGTTTTATAATTAATTTTAAAACAAATGTGACCATAATTTACAAAATGAGCATCATGCTGTATTGAAGAAGACTCGAAACTAACGATTTAGGTCATAAACTCGTCAGGAAAATGTTAACTGAGGTGATAAATCAAGTGAGAAGTAGGGTCATTTTCCCATAGACTTCTATAGAAACAGGTTGTTTTTTTTTTGAGCCAGTGGAGTCGCCCCCCTGCTGGAAATTAGATAGGACGCAGGTTTAAGGCACTTCCACATTGGCTTCACTTTTCAGACCCCGAAGTTATCGCTTGACCCATAAATAAGACCCATATTAACGTTTGTTGTTATGTAGCAACCTCTGGTGGCCGTAGTAACTATGACAGGAGCAAAGGAGTAAGTCAGGTGACATAGTATAACTCCGGATTTCCACTGGATGCGGAACATCTGCAGACCGGCTCCGCTGCGGAACGGCTGCGTGCTCTGCCGTCCGTCAATGTTGCAGCACGGCTGCGGCCATGACTGACAGCTATAGTCACGAGGACCCACAATATCTCGCAAATTCATGTAGAGTAGAACTACAAAACCAACAACAGTTTGTTTCCATCCAGAGGAGTAGAGGGGAAACAACTCTGTGCTGTGTTTTCAAGGTGTAGTGCAGGGAAATATGATCCGCCGTGAGCACGGTGTATTTTATTTTGAAAATTAACCGAATTTTTATTTTGTTTCTGTGCTTGACTTCTGCCGTGTGCTGAATTGCTGCGGAGCTCTCTGGCATCCGGCAAAAATAGAAGCTCTGTGTATCTCCGGTGGTCCGCAGCTCCGGAGGGCTGTGGACCACCGGAGCTGGGACGCAGTCGGAACGCAGCCGTTCCGCAGTCAGTGGAAATACACACATTGACTTTAATGGAAACCTAATGACTCTGCCGACGTTCCGGAGCGGATCCGCAGCCGTTACGCATCCAGTGGAAATTGCCGGCAAGAGCAACAAAGCTTGTGTAGGAGGTTGGTAAGGATGGATAGGGCGAAAAACAGGACTTTCAACCGGGAGACCGCTATTCATGTCCCCTGCAAAACCAAAGGTCAACGTTGTTATTTTTAAGTTAACTTCCATACATAACTATTTCATGTTCAACCTCACAACATGGAGTAGTTCTGTACAGAAGTACTTACTTAAACCCAAACCATTTAGTTTAAGTGCCTAAACGTAGCCTAACCGTCATGGGCACCCCTGCTGCTGCAACTGTCGACCACGTTGGTAAGTGGGCCTAATCAACAGGGCAAACCACAATGATTAACTAACGCTCATTCTTTGTCACCTCACACAGAAGCTTTGCCTCCCATCTCTTCCACCATGCCCCAACCTTTAACTCTCTCAGTTTGAATAGCTAACTTGAAATGTCAAGCTACATTAAAACAGCAACAGGTAAGATAAACAGGATGGGCAATATAACACTTGCGTACAAATATCTTTGGGCTCATTTTAGGGCTTATAACTAATGACTTTGTAGTCTTTGATATGACAGATTATTATTTGAATCAACACATTTAAGATATTGTCATGTCCCCTGTGGAGTCTTATTTATGTATCTACTTAATGAAAGTGGCTCCAGCCAATGTTAACAATGTGCCTGGCTAGCTTTAGCAGGGAGGTGTGTTTAGCATGAATGGGTGGTGGGTTGATGGTGGCTCCATGTTAACAGCATACAATGGTGCTGACATGAGGATACAATGTTCCGGCAGAGAACTAAATTAGTTCTACATTTAGATCACGTGATGACAATTAAGCCGGCTCCATTCGTTGAAAGAATACCATGCTGTTGAAAACCTCCAGCTAGCCGCCTTCCTTAAGCTTAGATGATTTTGTTACACAAAAAAGGAAGGGTTTCCTGCATGTTTGAACACAACTTTAACAATGGATATTGAAGTCTCAAAATTTAAATTTAGATTGTAAAACTGAAAGCACAAGAATACATAACATGTTAGACATGTTAACAATATTACAACAATTTTCTTTTTCACAGGTTTCCAAATGAGGTAAGTAACAGTTGGTCTACATAAATTACATAAGCCAACTAACTAACTAATAAATCTGCATCAACAACGGTAACTTAGAAAGCAGCCTATGCTAGCAATTAGCTAAACGTAGACTCACTGTATTCTGGACAACACGGTAGCCTATTCTGGACACATTATTTTTTTCCCCCCCACAAATTCTATAAATAAATACTTAACATTTCATGGGCAATATGTTTGTATAACATCCTTGTCTCCTCTTTTGACTCGAACCAACATCCATTTTCCAGAGCCAATCATTTAGGAGAAATCAACATGAGTTTCCAATGTGCGCCTATGAGTGTTTAGAAAATGGCAGGCGGCAGGGTCTTCAGCCACGTTCTTAAGGTCTCATTGAATATTTATGAGTTTTATGAGTTACTTTTTGCAAGTATTTTGACTTCTTGAAGGAATACACACATTTAGAGAGGCACTTTGTCCGACGTGAATGCGAGTGGAAATCTCCCAGCCGTCTAGAACACTGTGAGCCCTCACGGTAACCCAGACACCGTGTCTACTAGTGGTGGGCGGATCGATCCAAATATCACTAATATCGATACCAACGTTGGTATTGATATTGATCAATACCAGTGTAATGAGATCAATACTGTACAGTTTTTCTCCAGTATGCACCGCAGATACAGTGGACAACACACCAAATTTATACAAGCATATGAAATTTCTGTCATGGGTTTTAACTTATTAATAATCCAAATGTAAAATCACAAAAACACTTAAAAGGTCATGAAAATTCATTCAGATTGAGCAATTTGATGATGAATCCACCTTAATTATTAAAAAGTATCGGTATCATATCGGTATCGTATCGGTATTGGCGATACTGGCCCTGTATTACTTTAATTTTGCGGTGTCGCACACCACTAGTTTCTACTGACTGTTTTATCAAGATTTCTCCCAAACAATTTGCCCAAAATCTGTCACTCAAACTTTGGTTTGTGTGTAAGACCTGCCCCCAGAGACAGATAAACCAATCAGGCGTATCTTTCTGTGCATTGATATCTTATTGGACTTTTACTGTGCCAAGGTAAGCAATTAGACAGGAAAACCGCGGACCTGGCAACCCTGGATACAACAATTTGGGGAGAACATTAAAAGGTACAGTATGCCTGTAGCATCAATAAGTTACAGCAAACACTGACTTGTGTCAGAACATGTGATGTATACAATGGTAAAATACAACAATATATTGATTTGAGACAGTTTAAACCCCCCCACCCTCCCCCATATAGATGTCAAAATCATGAAAACAAAATGAATATTTCCAAAGTATTATGATGCTGAAAAGTGGTAAATCTGAAGCTGAGCCAGCATCAACATAAGCAATCTAACTTGCTACATAAAGTAGCATTTATTCAGACTTTATATCATTGCAATTGAAAAAACAGATTTTTCTTTAAAGTAAGCAAACAAAAAATACATTGGAATTCACATTAAGTCCTCACATGCTGTTCTCGCATTAACACATCAGGAAATTTGAGAGTGAATAAATGTCTTTGTTTCATAACTTTGTAGCTGCGTTTCCTGCAAAGTGGCCATACTGCAGTTACATAATGGGACTATAATATTGTATTCACTGAGACATTTAGAATTCTAAGAACTAACAGGATAAAGCCAGAACATCACTGCCTACTGTCATATTGAGAATACTGAATATCATTTCTGGTTCCCAAACTGCCGATTGGGACACCATAAGTGGTCACAAGATGGATTCATATGGGTCACAAGACAGCTTGATGATTGATTTCTTTTCTTGTGAAATGCTCTATAGTCTGACCTTTGCGCTCCTAAAAGTTATTCAAATTAAACAGTTTGACAGGTGAAATTACTATTCTATTGAAACTAATTCCTAAAGCACTTCCTAAATTGTATTCCATTGATTTAGCATTTTATAGTAATGGGACTCTTTGAAGGGAGCCGGATCTTATGGCTCTTTTCCTTACCGAAAGCTGGTTTATCATTCTTTCTTCTTCTTTTTTGGGGGGTGGGTTGGGGTCATGATGGACAGTTTTGAAAGAAATTGTTGCAGAAGAGCCAGAGATATTGGCTTTTTTATTCCATGTGTGGCGAGTGGGACTTTTTTTGGTGTTGAGCGCCCTTTTGGCCCGCTCAACGCCCAGACCCAAGGAAGACACCGGCAACGCCACCCGGGGAATTTCACCCCGACAATAGGATTTGACTAGCTCGATAGTTTAACCACCAAAATACAGAAACCACACAGGTTCGACGAAGCCAGAGACGTAGTTCCGTTAAAGACAATAATTTTATTTATACAATTACTACTAAACATCAAGTATAAAATACCATTAAAATACCATACGCACTGAAATAGGGGAGATAAGTGCTGAGGCCTTACCAGTGGAGGGACAGGGTCAAGGGGTTTGGGATATTATCACACGTGAACACTCACACACACGGTGGTGAAAAACTCAAAATAAACCAAAGGGGGAAAACACAGCACACAGGAGGGAGACACCACCACCGGGGACACCGACACCACCACCTTCGGCACTCAGCAACTGTAGGAGAAAGAACATTCAATTATTGGGGGGAGGGGGGGGGGAATAAATCAATAAACCAAAAATAAATGAAAAACAACTTCAATCTAAGGCAAATCTAGGCAGCCGAAGGTGACTTAATAGCTGCCTAGAGCCAAACAAAAATAACCAAAGATTAACAACAAATAAACCATAAAGCTTTCAACAGAAATTAAAGTCTTTATCACAACTTAAACAAAAGAAATAGAAAGGAACCAAAAATCACTTACTCCTAGCTGCCTAGAGCCAAACAAAAATAACCAAGATTAACAACAGATAAATCAAAGTTTCAACAGAAATGAGAGTCTTTATCACAACTTAAACAAAAGAAATGGAAATTATCCAAAAATCAAAAACATAAACACAGACTCCAATCTCCACACACATATTAATAAGCATGGGCAGGCCAAAAAGAGGCAAAACTATCGTCCGTGTCACAATCACTCAAATACAGCCCTGTAGGACGCCCAGTTGGGCAACAGATCCTTGCGCTGAAAGGCGCGTGGAGGCGTTCAAAGCCTGGAGTGAGCTCATCTACAGCCCGTTGAAACAGAAGTCGGTTGAGACAAAACAGCAGCGTGGCTGGGAAGGGAAGGGCTAGTGCAGATACCAGCGCCAGAGAAGCAGTTTTACAACCCTGGCGTACAAAACAAATCAAATTCAGTAACAGTTTATGATTAAACAAAAATATACACGCGATGCCAACTGGTATACATACATACCCGTCAGGGAGCTTCGCACCAATACACCACCAATACTGCCGATAGTACAGCTACACAGAGCCTACAATTGAACGGCCGATTGCTTACGTAAAACTCAGGAGAATATCCGAGAGGAGAAAAGATTTGCCCAACCTACCAGCAGCAAAACTCAACCCGGTTCCGTTACAGGAATAGTCGGGTTTGTGACCGGGAGACAATGCGCGGTGTAATGCCCATCCTAACACAAACAAGGCCTATAGGTAACAAAGAAATTAGCAACACTGCATTACCTGTAGTGATGTTACCCGTGAACCCTCTGCTTCGAGGCATGTATCGAAGAAATGAACCAATTTAGAATGAAGCTTTGTATCGGAGCTTGATTGGTTTTGTGATAATCACGTGACCAGTGACGTCCAAAGCTTCGTTTCACACACACACACACACACACACACACACACGTGACTGCTTCGAAGTTGAATTCAAAGTTGAGCGACACTGGGCGCGCCATCGTGTGTTGTTGCAGTAGAGTCAACAGAGTCAGGAGAGTTAGTTAATAGAGATTATTATAGCGATTATTATAGACAGTAGAGTTTATAGTAGAGAGTTTATTGCAAGTAAGTTTATAGCGAGTAGAAAGTTGCTCTAGGCTACGTACTCTTACTACTAATATAATCACAGAAATGTGTGTGCAATGTGTTCTTCATTCATTTCCCTCCCATATTGATGTATTTGTTTCCAAACACAACCGAAATCCTAACTTTATTGTTTGTTTGTTTTTTTGTGGAGAAGGCAATTACATTTTTACTTATGCAAGGTCCCAAATAGGCTTAGTTATTTATGTCATTATTTATTTATCCATGAATTCATACTCAAAATGTATTCATCTTCTCAAAGACATTCATGGCTAATATCTGGGAAACTGTTTGTGACACAGTGCTATCCTTAACTTCCACCACCAGATGTCCTCAGAGTTCTGAAGCTTCGAGTACTGAACCTTTTTTCGATACAATTGGATTGACAACTTCACTGGTTCAGAAAGCTTCAGTTCGCCATCACTAATTGCCTGTCAAATTACCGTGACGCGAAAGGACCCAGAGCGGAAATGTGGCTCCGGTAACAAAGAGTAAAGAGTGGGCAAACCCCCTGCCTATATAGCATGCAGTTACTTCCTGACTGGTCCAAAGAGAGTGAGTGTGATTGAAAACATAGCGACCAATCAACCTGCTACACATGCATTCTTCCTTCTTGTCAAAACCTGGAGCCATTGCCATCAATGCAACTCCACCGTAAGACAGTTTGGCTGTAGATTTGCGTGCGTAATGCTAGTAGTGGCTAATGTAGCCTGGAGACAATAGCCTCAGGCAGAGATGAGGCTACAGAGGTCTGGTAAGCTCACTTCTTTATATCTCGTGCAGCTCCCAATGGAGGCTTTATCCAACTTTTTTTTTCACATATGCAGTATACTCCCCAAGTCCAGTAAACAGACTTTGATGCATAAAATCTTTGGCGATCCCCTTTAGACATACAATGAGGTGGCATTGGAAGACATTGCTTCGTGTTCATGTCTCAAGGAGCCAGAAGAAAAACAGATTGGTAACCAATGCTTCACACCGTTTGGAAACAGTTCCTGAAGTTCATCTTTAACTAAGTAGAACTTAGAATAGGTTCCTCCTGCAAATATCACATTAGCAATTATTTATTTTAATGTATGTGTTTCTGAACCTTTTTATAATAAAGCTGTTAAAGGTGATATTAATGTGTAAAATCAAGTCTACATCACTTGTTCTGGACAAACATATGCAAAGAGAATATGGTGTATAGCAACGATAGCAAAATAAAGTGTTCACAGTTTTCTCAATGTTGTTTTTGTCATCAGTGAGAAAATTGGCTGTATATAAATACACAGCTACTTACAGGATGTGAAGCTCACTGTTGCTTTTATTGTTTACTCTAATGATGATTTTGCTGTTCTGTTATTGTCATCGCTCTTGTTGTTGATAATGTTGTTGTGGTTGCCTTTTGGTTGTTCTTTTTATTTGTTGTCCTTGTTTGTGTGTTTGTATTGCTTTTTGATCCACTGTACCAAAGGAGCAGCTCACAGAGAATATGAGACGCATCCATCACGCACACGCGCACACACACACACACACATACACACACACACACACACACACACACACATGTGTGTGTATGTAAGGAAACGTGCCTGTGTACTTGGCATAAAGTACTGAGCGCTTTAGATGCTTCTGTGGATGCATATGTGTGTGCATGTGATGACGTGTGTATGTGCACGCCTGTGTTGTTTGCATGGTGAATCAAGCACTGTAAGCCCATTTCCCAGAGCAGGATTGGATACACAGAACACAATCCAAACTCTTCCTGGAGCGCGTCCAATGAAATGGGCCAGGAGCGAAGCGCTGTCCCCGATTGGCTAGAAAACAGGAAGAGCCGGTTTATCGGGTGAGATTGACTCCTGACAGCTTTATTGTCCATAATTTCCCTAGCTGGCTGGATTATAGCAGGCAGAAAGGGGGGGGGGGGGGGTGAGAATTAGAGACAAACAGAAAAGAAAGAGATCAATAGACAGGAAGGTGGAAATGATACATATTAATGTTACAAATAAGTCTAAAAATGTAAATTAAAAACATGTATATTAAACAATTTTAAATATTGGTCAGCATGAAGCAAGTAAAAATGGCACATGCCACATACAGTATGTGTTGTGTCTTTGTTTTACACTATTAGTGGTCCTCTATGTCAGCTAACAGTGCTGTAAATACAGTGTACGTGTCTGGATTTATGGAGCAAAGTATTTTTATAGCACCTCCAGTTTCAGGAATGTAGCTATTTCACTGTTGAAATGTGTGAATGTACTTTACAAAAAACTCCAAAGTTGTACAGTAAAAATGTTTGATTTTCACTGTGTGTTGTCAGATATGTCCTTAACTCAAATATATCAGTCATTATCTGGAATTATAGAGCAACGTCTTTTTATAGCACCTTAAGTTTCAGATTTGAGTTCATTTTCCAGTAGAAATGTGGGACATTTACTTGGTAAAATCTCCAAAATTATACAGTAAAAATTGTTTCATTTTCAGTAAGGGTGTAGTCAGTGATGTCCTGTACTCAAATATATCAGACATTTCCTGCAATTATGGAGCAAAGTCTTTTTATAGCTCCTCCAGTTTCAGATTTCAAGTCATTTTACCGTAGAAATGTGGGACTTTACTTCATAAAATCTCCAAATTTATACCGTTAAAATTGCTTGATTTTTAGTATGGGTTGAGTCAGAGGTGTCCAGTGAAATGAATCATTGTCTGGAATTATTAATGTTGTATTCTTGTAAACTCCAACAATACATTCCCTTCACAATTTAGTTGAATTGTATTTGTATTGTATAAGGGACAGACACAGGTTACATATATTTTACTTCTGGTGAATATAATCCATTAATCTTGTTTTTATATGTACTTTGTATTAACACCTTATTTAGAAAAAAACGGAAGTAGTCCCATGTGTATCATTTCGCTAACTTCGCTAGTCCGTCGCTTACTAGATCTGGGCCTTTCGTATGCATTTACCACGCATGCCAGTATAAGAGTGCACTACAATTTAAGTGTCGGCTGATTTGACCACGGAGAGCCGAGTGTCGGCTGTGAGCAGTGAGCCCCACTGGACTTCTGTGTACATTAATAGGCTTGTTCGAGATGAACTGCGCCTCGACTGTAACGTGGACGAGAGCAGGCGGCAGCAGCAGGGGGGCAGTGACAGTTTACAGCTGTTTCTAGCAGCTTTCAGGCTGAACAGGAAGTCACGTAAACACTCACTTCCTGTTAGGTCCGATTCTGATTTGATAAAATGTTATCAGACCCATATATCAGCTTGTACACAGTCTCTAGTTGTTTTTATTATGACAGAGTAGCTGTCAAAATACTCTACAGGCGATCTGTTGCTGATTTTAATTAACAACCGGTGTTGGGCAAGTTACTTTTAAAAAGTAATTAGTTACAGTTACTAGTTACTTCTTCCAAAAAGTAACTAAATTAGTTATTCAGTTACAAATTATGAAAGTAAGTAGTTACTTCAGAAAGTAACTATTGCGTTACTTTCAAGTACATTTTTAAATGCTCAAATGTGACCCCACCTCCATCTACACCTCTTTAATGGAACTTAAAATACATGTGCATGTTCAATTATTTATGATAAATCTGAATATTATAATTAGGGCTGTCAGCATTACATTTTTTTAATCGCATTTATCGCGTATTTTACACTTCACTCGGCTTCTCGCCTAACAGGCTACTATTTTGACCCTTTGCCGCACCGTTACTTATCATCAAGCTGCCATACTTCCTCGGAACACATCCTGCTGCTGCAGGCTGCAGGCATGATGGAGAAAGACAGCAGCAACACAACCCTGAATGGCACTTTTTATTTTCCAAAACTCCCGGACGGCTCAGTAGACAAGCTGAAAGCCATATGCACATTGTGTAAAGCCAAATTAAAATATCACCGAAGCACGTCAAGATTGAGCTACCACCTACGGAGCTAATTAACGTGACTGAGTTTGATGCTACCCACTAGCATGCTACCCAATCAGGCAAAGCAGTATTTTGGAGAGTGCTACTTGAAACCAAATGGATGAAACCAAATCCCCAAAAATGACTACAGCTCTTGCGAAAAGGGTGGCAACTAACTGCAGACCTGTCATCATCGTAGAAGTCTCGGGTCTTAAAGACGTACTACGGTTGGCATGTTCTGACCCGTCTCATTGCCGTCGAGGGGGACAGTAGTTTCACCATACACAGCCTGTATGACACGGAGAAAGCAGCCCAACTGGAACAGCTGCAAGGTGCGGCAAACGCTGTCTCATTAACCAGTGATCACTGGACGTCAGTGAGTAATCAACATTATTTAGGAGTTACTGCACACTATATTGACTCTGGTAAGGATAGGGATTTTTAGTTTTTTAGTTAGGTACTTGGAGGAATTGTGCAATAATGACAGATTCACACATTTTTCTTTTGTTTACAGTAAATAAATAATAACAAATACAACTCTTAAAGTAAAGTTCATAAAGTAACTTTCTTTGCATTCATTTGATTCCCAGTCAAGATACACTGGTAAGAATGGCTTTCCATTGTTAATATCTACTTAAACTGTTCTGAAATGCAAAATAATAGAATGCTAATCGTGATAAAATATACGATTAATCGTGATTAACTATAGAAATTCAGCGATTAATCGCGATCAAAAAAAATTTATCGTTTGACAGCCCTAATTATAATGAAATGGACACTTAATACAATACATTATTAACAGAAACAATGTACACAAATCTAAACTATTTTAATGTTGCTGTGGGACAAAGTGAGACTAGCCTCCAATCAAATGCCATGTATGTAGATATTATGTTTATATAGTGGATCGATACAAATAACACAACACCTCAACAGGCCACAACTGGGCAAAATTAAATAATGCTTGTTAAGCACTATACCAAAAATAAATAACAAATATATACACTCTTAACGTAAGTAGCCTGATGTTTATACTTGGTGTGTGCGTTGAGCCGGCGTGTGTATGTGTGTGTGTGTGTGTGTGTGTGTGTGGGGGGGGGATACAGCGAGGGAGAAGTGAGAGAGTGACGGCGATTAGCTTTTGAGCAAGTAGCGACTCTAGAGTCATATAGTAAGAGAAACCAAGTGTCTCCCCTGTTCTTTCTGACCACGGTGGAAAATCTGTAGCAGGAAAAGTTAACCCTCTCCTTGATTTCATAACGCCATACCTGTCTCTCTCTCGTTGACTGACTCGCTTGTGTGGTTCGTTGTGCGTCTGACTATGCGTGCTTTCGAACACCCGCCCAACTCTACCTCTGATTGGCTAACCATGACATTTTACTCAACCTCAGCCAATTGTCAGCATTTATACGCTTGTGTCGTGCACTGCCCACTAACCAAGGAAGAACAGTAAAAAAAAAAGTATTTTGAGTTGACTCTGAAAAAAGTATTTTGAGTTGATCTAGTTGAGAGATCTAGTTGGTCTGATGAAATATAGTAACGCGCCGCAGTTTTTGGCAGTAACGGTAACAACGTTATTAAGATGGGAAGAGTAATCAATTAGATTACTCGTAACGCCGTTAGTAACGCCGTTATTTATAGCGCCGTTATTCCCATTACTGTTAACAACAGACTGTAGATTATCCATAATCTGAACAGATTTGTGCTGCGTTCCAGGCAACCCATAATCCGTGTTTGCACAACCTCCTACCCGTGAAAGTGCCTTGGAACTGCAGTCAAACACGTAATTTACTTCCAGTGAACTCGTACCATATCGTTGTACTCCCAGTTACAGTTTTTGACGTCACGCACACATAAACAACAATGGCGACCCCGTGTTGATGCTATACAGACGCCGGTGAAAACAGTGAGAAATAGAAATAAATCTACATAAATAGGCAACGTAAAGTAATTCCGCACTACATATACAATTGTGTACTACTACTACAGGTTATGTTTATTAAATGAAGCCCAAAATATATCGCTGACTAGAAATCGCTAGTATCAGCTAGCGCTAGCTAACGTCAACATTAGGTAGCTGCTAGCTAACGTCAGCGTAGCCACTAGCTAACGTTAGGTAGCCTAACCTGAACCCTGGAACGCTACCAAGTCGTGAGTCGTGACTTGAAGTCGTAACTTACGGGCTAAAAATTGTGTCTGGAATGCAGCATTAGTCTCTCTGACTTCTAAACGTAACGATTAGCCACACAACAGGTTTTCTTTACAGAATAAGCCTTTTAATCAGACAAATAGGTTATAGGCTATCCCAGCATGCCCTGGGTCTTGCAGTCTTGATCTCGTGTGAGGTTATTGTTGCCCACGTGTGGATGACGTCAGAGCAAGTCGGGATCAAGTCGGACACAAATCTAACCGGCATGCATTGGGCGGCGATCGTCAGTGATCAATTCTTGCGTTTGTATTGTTTTGCTATATACACAATTATTTGAAGTATATATTATGTTTTTACGTTTTAAATTTTTTCACATCTTACTCTGTGAAATCAAGATTTATTTCAACCAAACCAGAGATGGTTGGATTGTTGGAAAGACTAACAGGTTTGGTGAGTTTTATTTAGTACATTCGTTTGAATGTATGTTTCATGATGTTTCGTCAACTAAAAAAAGCTAAGCGAACTTAGACTAGATATACCATCAGTACTAATTGGACATCTACATTAAAAGGTGGTACATTTTACCTTCATATCAGCCAATTCAAGGGATCCTCATTATAACCTTTTTGGTTATGCTGTGTGTTTACGTTTAAAAATGCCAATTACTGTTTATCTGAGTTTTTTCCAACTCTCAAAACTCAATATCTGTATTGGCCTCAAAAATCCAGATCAGTCAGGCTCTAATAGGTTTTGCTCAGGATTTTTTCACTTTTAGAACTTACATTAAAATAATATTTGTGATGTAATTTGTTATATTATGCCTTCTATCCATCCATCCAGCCATCTTCCGCTTATCTAGCATCGGGTCGCAGGGGATCCTAAAATTCCCTTTCCTGATCCACATTAGCCAGCTCTGACTGGGGGATCCCAAGGTGTTTCCAGGCCAGGATGGAGATAGAACCTCTCATCCTAGTCCAGAGTATTCCCCGAGGCCTCCTCCCAGCTGGACGTGCCTGGAAAACTTTCCTTGGCAGGCGCCCAGGGGGCATCCTTACCAGATGCCTGAACCTCCACAAGATGCCTTCAAATACAAAGTCTTTGGCTTAACTACATGAGTTTTCCAACCATGAAATGATTACATCAGGCCGGCACAAGCAGGAACAGGCAAAATCTAACTTTTCTTATGTAATAACTACCAGTATTTGTCAAACCCTAAAATGTTTTTATTTGCCTTATTAGTTACTTTTAAGCAACCATTCTACCTCAGACAGGTAAAGATGAGGTCCTAGGTGGAGAACAAACTAAATCTATATTATTTGTTATATACCTAAAATATGTAGTCAGGCTTGGTGCATTTCTACAGCTCTCTACAAGCATGAGGGATATGTGAGATTGATTTGAAAAGATTTGAAAAAGGCAGCAAAATAAGTAGGCAAGCTGTAAGGATCTATAATTTGGATGGCGTCTAACATTTTCCTGAGCTCATCATAAAGTTATTGATCCAGCAACGGGTTTGTCTGCTGATGCTTGTTTGTCTGGTGCTCAGTCCAGGGGACAGCTGCGAGTTCATCTGTCAATGATACCACTCCAATTATGGCTGCAGTACACTCATCCATTTCTAATGTTTGCATCCTGTCCATGTCTTTTTCACACAAAACCATTTTTTACATTAAATATTAAATGAAGGAACATGATTTTAGGGTGTTCACACATACAGCTTGAGGGTAATGCAGCAAACAGCAAGTATTTACTCAAATCCTTTACCACTGCTGTGATTTTTTTTATAGTTCTGTCTAACATAACAAGCTGGATTTTGGTGAGGCCTTACTGCAGAATATACATTTATGCTAATTGCACATTTCTGTGGCTGTGCTTCCAATTCAAGAGGGCATCTGATTCATCAATAGATTTTGGTGTGCAAAAACAGAACTGCATGTCTCACTTCATACTACTTTGTGTTTTTCTCAATTGCCTTAGCCCTATTCTGAAATGATAACGAATATTTTCAAAAGAACATGTACAAACCTCCACGTGTCCACAACAGATTTGAATTTCTCATTCTTTTAAACAAATGTCTATGCAAACGAGTACAAGTACAATTGTCTACAATTTGCCCAATTACCAATTGAATGTATTTTGCGGATCAAAACTGAATATGGTACTTCTCAGTTGAATAGTAGTCTCCAAAACATGTAGTTGTCAGGTCTGTCACAGGAGGGACTCAAATTCACAACTCAATTCACAAGATGTATTGTACAAAGTCAATTCAGAGGCAACAGTGTCCAAACAGTCAAACAAGGCTTATCAAAGAACAGGCAGAATGCAAATGGACCAGGCTGATGTATCCAAAATCACTAGACAAAGGCAGAGTCAAAGAAATAGGCAAGGTTCTTAACTTTCTAGCAACATGAGGGAATGCTAGAAGGCTGTCACTGGGGTACAAAACGATCTGGTAACTAAGGCCAGTGAGAGGGGGGTATTTAAACTAAAGGGGAGGCAGGGAGACAATTAGACGCAGTTGAAACACATGGGCAGGAAAGGACACAGGCGGGAAAGCAGACAAGTGAATGTACATTTCCTGTGCATTGTCTGATTTATGTGTTAACATTGGATGTAGAACTTCCTGCTTCAAATGCAACCAATAATTTGACTCATTTCTAATTTCAAATGTGTTACTGTTAACCACCTCTCCTCGCCCCTCTTAACACTCCCAAGAAAGTTAAATTCAAATTTAAAAAAAGAAGATGAATAGGTAGGAATTTCCTATTGTGAATAATACATATTCACATATACATATTCATTGTGAATAAAAACATACCAGTGACTGAGGCAGCATGTACAAAGCAGGCCAATTCACTTTTGAATATAAAACACAATGGTGAGTAAGAGATCCACAGTTTTTAATGAATCTCAGAGCCCTGTAATAGATGCTCTACAGATTGTGATGACAGTGAGCAGATGTGCGACTTAATAAATAAGTGGTCATCAAACCCTAGATATTTAAAAGTAGATTTAAACTGTGTTTGACCAATTTTTTCAGTTTAGTTTTTTTCTGCGTTTAGAACAAGTTGCAGCTGACAAAGCTGTTATGATCAAATACACACTGAAGTTACTCAAAAGCCTAAGCAGAAGTGGGGGCAAAGTAATGACAGTGCCAGCGTGAAAGGCTGAGTTTGGTTTATTCTGCCCAAGGCAATTTAGGTATATAGTAAATCAAAGAGGGTCCATAACCAAACCTTGTGGTACCCCTTTGACGACATGCAGTACCTCTGAGGTAGCACCCTCTAACCGCCTGGGTTCTGTCTATGAACGTTTGCAATCCACTCAACTGCATGTTCAGAAAAAACAATGGCTGTTAAGATATCCAATTAAAGTGTTGTGGTCAACGGTATCAAAGGCCTTAGAGTGGACTATAAAAAAGCCTATAGACTATAAAAGAAAGACAGCACTGCTTTTTATCTAGGACTTCGGTTATATTGTTTATGACCTTCATGGCAGCAGTAACAGCACTATGTTTTTTGCATAATCCTAACTGAAATGTAGACAGTATAGAGTTGGGAGCCAGGGATTCTTTTATTTGTTCACGGACCAGGGATTCAAGCACCTTAGCCAAGACAGAGAGTTTAGAGATTGGTCCATAATTGCTTAAGAACGCTGGATCGCCTCCTTTTGAAGCGGGGAATAACAAAGGCATTTTTCCAGTCCTTCGGGATTTTATTTCTTGATTAGGTCAGAAAGACGTCATCACTACTGGCTAGGATTAGATAATGTAGAGTTTTAATTTAGTCTGATAATTTCAAGGTGGTGCTTTTGTCAACTCCCACACTAGATGACACTGGAGCCTCAGAATCCCTCCCTCAAACCCTGACGGCGACAGTTGGAAAAGAACAGTGCCCTGGGACATCAACAGCCGCTGATAGTGAACCTGCAAGCTGTCCCCAGCCCCAGAACCACCTGCCACGGTGCCTGAATACACTAGTGCAGACCTGGGAAATTGGGGGGAAATCAACGAGGATGCAGTGGACTATACTATGTTATTTTAGGACCGATCCAGCACCAGTAGGGTACTCACTGCTCTGATCGGATCACGGTTTTGAGTCACGGATCGGATCAATTTTTGGATCAGCACAAAAAAGGTGGGAATGTAAATACATTTATTAAAAATGTAATAACAATAACGTATAACAATAATAACTTATGGGCGCCCAGATAGCTCAGTTGGTAGAGTGGGCGCCCATATATAGAGGTTTACTCCTCGATGCAGCGGGCCGCGGGTTTGACTCCGACCTGCGGCCCTTTGCTGCATGTCATTCCCCCCTCTTTCTCCCCTTTCATGTCTTCAGCTGTCCTGTCAATTAAAGGCCTGAAATGCCCAAAAAATAATCTTAAAAAAAAACAAAAAAAAAAACAATAACTTATTTCACTAGTAAATTGCTGTTAAACAACAAAAACAGATGAGAAAGGGGTATTTTACAATAACTTTGAATGCACCACAAGGTTTACCAGTTTCAAGTAAATGCACCATTTGGTCCCATCTGTGTTGTTTTTCTGACAACAACAGTGACCATAGTGCTAGTTTGTAACTTTAGCTGCAGACAATCACACGTTTACATCATTTAGCTGTCAGCATGTCAACGGTAGGCTAATGTTACCGTGTTAACTAGTGCGACGTACAGCGATGCTTCTGTTGCCTCTAACGTCCGTTTCGGAGCATCAGAGAGCAGCGCAGGCATTTAAGTGGCACCGAAATGAGGCTCTGAAATCTGCATTGCTATTCTGTCCGGTAGATACCGGTTGTTTAGGCACCGGTGCCAAATTAGCACTGGGGTTCGGTAACCAGCCCCGGCTCTAAGCCCCCTATTCTCGGGTAACTCAACTACCAACTGCCGCTAATGCGACAGAGCTTTAGCCGGCTCTATCAACTGCTTTTAACATGCTCCGTTCAAGTAAACATACAACTGATTTTAACATGCGCCGTTCACATGAACAAAAAAAAGTTTATTTATTAAAAGTTTATTTATCCAAAACTTGTCAATGGTGAATCTGTACCCCACAATTTGCTACTCTACTCACCCTCAAAAGGATGTGTTTTGGTTTGATTGTTTTTTGATAACAATGCTTCCTTTTGCCGGTTGTGGTTTTGAAGATTTGAAGCACGCAGGAGAGCGTGATGTTGAACATAAAGGTTCAGAGGCCCATCGCAGGAGTATGCTCGCATGGATCAACGGAAGAAGGACAAATGATTTTGGACTGAGTCAACAGTTTGAGACTGAGTGCCAGTATTGGACCGAGGTATTAAAAAGAGTCACAGCCTGTTACGTCCCTATTTTGTCTACGGTTGGAGGACACAAACAACGATAACTTAAAGGATTTATTACAATAACTAAACACAAAACAAACTTCAAAAGGAAGGCGAAAGTGCCCACACAAAGCCAAGTCGAAACATTGGCTCTGGTACGCTACTGGTCCTCTCTCTGTGTCTCGCTGGCTTCCACTGAGGCTCTCTTCCCTCTCACCGGCTCGGCCTCTCATGCTTTTCCCTGATTGCAGCTGAACGGCTTCAACGTGACACAGCCGCTGTGAAATTTCTACCTGAGTGTGGGCTTGCCTTTAAAGGGGACACACACATTTGGCTCGCCCAACAATGGCAATTATATGGGGTGCTAAGAATTTATCAATCAGCTGACCCATTCTTGAGAGAGCCCATTGCAAATTTTGGGAATGTTCAAGGGTAGAAGCGAGAGATGACAATGAATGACTGAGAAAAGGGAGTCTTCCTGATTTAACTTTTGCTAAGCTTCATTACAGCTAAGGTTGATCGGAATAGTTGGTATAGTCATTGGTATAGAGTGTGAAGAGCAGAGGAGAGCTAACACATCCTTGTGGGGCACCACAGCTGGTTGTGACCATGGGGGAATAGGTGTTATTGAGCTGTTGCCTGTTAGTGAGGAAGGAACAGTACCAGTGAATGAGATATGAACAACTTCATTAATTTCACAACACGTGCAGCATTCAGCAAACGCACAGCAAATGCACACAACACAACCAAATACATTAACGCGCTGCAAATAAAAAACGTTGCAAAAAGAAAAGCACGCAAACCCCGAAAAAAGAAGCGATGCAAAAAGAAAAACAACTTCATTAATTTGACAACACATGCGCAACATTCGGCAAACGCGCTGAAAATATCACAACACAACCAAATACATAAACGCGCTGCAAATATGAAACGATGCAAAAAGAAAAGCACACAAACCCCGAAAACCAATGCAACAAAAAAACTATTTGCGTGCTTTTCTTTTTTCTTTTCATACTGTCCACCCGTATGAGTGAAAACCCGTTGACATCATAAAGTGAGTCTGGAGCATCGCGAAATTCAAAAGAATACCTTGCATGGACCTCTGGGAACTGGCGCTATTCATCTGCATTAATGGCAATACAGAAAATCTACAGGTAAACTTTCCGTTAAGTTACTAGCTAATGCTAGGGTTTGCAAGCTAGCTTGGTTGGCAGAACGCTGAACAAGACATTTTTAGGTGACCAAAATATAAATTATGAATTGAAAACACACAGTTAAAGAGTCAAAGCTTATAGGGACAACACCCAAAAACAGGTTCATGGCTATTTTAATGTACACAGTGCCATTGGTAGCATTGCTAGGCCTCTGTTATGATTGACAGGTCAGCGCGTAGCCACTCCACTAAAGCATGCCCTGGTTTATCATCAATTGTACTCAAAATGGGACCATAAATTACAAAATGAACATCATGCTGTATTGAAGAAGACTTGAAATTAGCGATTGAGACTATAAACTAATTATGAAAATGTTTATTAAGGTAATAAATCAAGTAAGAAGTATTTCAGATTATATTATTAGATATTATTTAAGAAGTAATTTCCCATAGACTTCTATAGAAACAGCCTTCTTTTTGCAACCAGTGGAGTCGCCCCCTGCTGGAAATTAGATAGAATGCAGGTGAATGTAGGCTTAAGGCACTTTGGCAGTGGTTTTACTGAAGCTTCATCCATTACTTTTACAGTCTATGACTTTTAGCCACTGAGCGGCCCAATTGGAGCATTTGGCAGTGAAATGAGTTGCTCAAGGGCTTCAGCACTACCAGTTATGAGTTATCATTACCATTCCCTCTCCCCTCCCAAATTTTCCCATCAAGTCCAACGTTTCAACCCTTCACGTCATACGTCATGTAAAGACTCATGCGGCCTCAATCTGCTGTTCATTTAAAGTGCTCATATTATGCTTTTTGGCGTTTTCCCTTTACTTTATTGTGTTATATGTTTTTTGTGTGCATGTAATATGTTTATAAAGTAAAATAAAAAAGCCCAAAGTCCACCCCAAAGGGACTTACCATCTCCAACAGAAAACACTGTTCACAAACTGCTCCAAACAGCTCTATTGTAGTCCAGCCTGTACTTCAGAGACAAAGGTGCGTCACTTTGTAACACACGTTATAATGCTCGCCTAGCTGCTCGTGTGGCACGCCCTCATACTCTGCTTCTGATTAGCTAGCAGTGCTTACCTAGGTACTGCGCATGTGTGACTCCCAACAATGATGGAACAGAAGTGAGATGTCTCACTCTTTAGCTAAAACAGAGAGCTCAACACACAGGGTGAAAAGAGGAGCTGCAGCAATGTGCAGTACAACAAAAAATATGGTGTTTTTTGAAAATTATATGTAAATGTAAATCTATTCTGATATAACCTCTAAATACAAATATGAACCTGAAAAATTTGCATAATATGAGCACTTTAAAAGCAGCTGCCAGGAGATTTATTTACAGTTTTTTTATCGCTAAACGACTAACTCTAACTACAGTCTGCACACAAGCAGTTCATGTGAACCAAACTCTAGTTTGTCCTAGCCCATGGCTTTAACCACAACCTGCACAACACTGTGGATTTACAGCACTTTGTTCAAATGCCCACACACTGCTGTCAAAACTGTTAACTACACATTCAAAACAGAATGCATTTCACCCCGGTGCATTTCAAACACTGCTGATTGCAATTTTAGCTGAAAGCCTAAGCAGGTGTCTTGTTAGAGATTGTGTAGAGTTGTTAGTGAAAACATACTGTGTGTATATATATATATATTAGGGCTGATGGTTCCCAACCATCACCTTATCGTGGTGGAGAGGTTTATGTGTCCCCATGAACCTGAGGGCTGTGTTGTCTGGAGCTTTGTGCTCCTGGTAGGGTCTCCCAAGGCAAAATGGTCTCAGGTGGGGCCAGAGAAAGAATGGTTCAAAATCCCTATGAGTGACCGAGGAAGAGATGGAGTGACCCTGCCCGGAGGAAGCCCGGGGCCCCCGTCTGGAGCCAGGCCCAGATGGAGGGCTCGTCAGCGAGCGTCTGGTGGCCAGGTTTGCCACGGAGCCCAGCCAGGCACAGCCCGAAAAAGCTACGTGGCATCCATCTCTCCATCCCATGGGCCCACCACCTGTGGGAGGAACCGCTGGGGTCAGGTGCACTGCCACACGAGTGGCAGTGAAGGTCAGGGGCCTCGACGGACCAGACCCGGGCAGCAGACGCTGGCTCTGGGGACGTGGACGTGGAATGTCACCTCTCTGTGGGGGAAAGAGCCGGAACTTGTGCGGGAGGTGGAGCGCTACCGGTTAGATCTGGTGGGGCTTACCTCTACGCACAGTCTCGGTTCTGGAACCATACTCCTGGATAGGGGTTGGACTCTTTTCTTCTCCGGAGTTGCCCAGGGTGTGAGGCGCCGGGCGGGTGTGGGGATACTGACAAGCCCCTGGCTGAGCGCTGCTACGTTGGAGTTTACCCCGGTGGATGAGAGGGTCGCCTCCCTACGCCTGCGGGTTGTGGGGGAGAAAACTCTGACTGTTGTTTGTGCATATGCACCAAACAAGAGTTCGGAGTATTCGGCCTTCTTGGAGACCTTGAGTGGAGTCCTGCATGAGGCTCCAGTGGGGGACTCCATAGTTCTGCTGGGGGACTTCAACGCGTACGTGGGCAATGATGGAGACACATGGAGAGGCGTGATTGGGAGGAACGGCCTCCCTGATCTAAACCAGAGTGATTGTTTGTTCTTGGACTTCTGTGCTAGTCATGGATTGTCTATAACGAACAACATGTTCGAACATAGGGATGCTCATAAGTGTACCAGAGCACCCTAGGCCAAAGGTCAATGATTGATTTTTATAATCGTTTCATCTGATCTGAGGCCGTATGTTTTGGACACTCGGGTGAAGAGAGGGGAGGAGCTGTCAACCGATCACCATCTGATGGTGAGTTGGGTCAGGGGGTGGGGGAAGACTCTGGACAGACCTGGTAAGCCCAAACGGGTAGTGCGGGTAAATTGGGAACGTCTGGAGGAGGCCCCTGTCCGAAAGACTTTTAACTCACACCTCCGGCGGAGCTTTTCGTGCATCCCTGTGGAGGCTGGGGGCATTGAACCCGAGTGGACAATGTTCAAAGTTTCCATTGCTGAAGCTGCGGCGAGGAGCTGTGGTCTTAAGCTCTTAGGTGCCTCAAGGGAACAGTAACCCACGAACACTGTGGTGGACACCGGTGGTCAGGGAAGCCGTCCGACTGAAGAACCCTGGCAACCCTGGCTACCGAAATCTGGTGCCACTGATATGTCTGCGCTTCTCTCTGATGCTCTGAAACAGACGATACAGACAACACAAACGTCGCTGCACGTGACGCTAGTTAACACAATACTCAACAGCAGCTAACGTTAGTCTACCGCTAGCTAGTAGCTGGATTAAAAACGGTTAAAATGCTGACAGCTAACGCTAAACGGTGTAAAGTTTGACTGTGTTTTAATGTAGAGGATTCAACACCGGGATGTAACAATCTGCAGCTGCCGTTGGAAAAACAACACAGACGGTGCATTCAATGAAACTGGTAAACTACAGCCTTGTGATGCATTTGAAGTTATTGTAAATGTCCTTTTCCCTTCTGGTGGTTGTTTTTGTCGTTCAACAGCAATTTATTAGTGAAATAAGTTATTGTTATTGTTATACATTATTATTAAATCATTTAATTTTGACCATATGGCCTTAGCAATAAACAAGCCGTTCTTTAATGTCACCAACTGTTGTTTAGTACCCTTTTTTTTCTTTTCTTTTTTTACTTTCTTAAAAAGTATTGGTTCAGGCACCGTTAATTGTGTATGCGATTAATTTCGATTAATTAATCACAGAGTATATAATTAATTAGATTACATGTTTTAATCGATTGACAGCCTAATATATAGAGGGTTTTCACCGACGTCACGTTGTGCACTTTGGATACTTTAATACTTTATGTCTACACAACAGAAAAGCTCATCAAAATGCGTCCAAGATGCAAAGGCATTGAAGGACTTGGACCACGCAAAATGGCGACCCGGTGATTCTTCCTTCAGTTGCATATCCCGATTTAGTCAACTACCTGGTTTTCTCGCCGAGCCCATACACAGCGGAAGACCTTAAATCCTACAAAAGTTTGGAGGCTTATAACCAGATGGTGTGTGGATGGGTGAGGGAGCCGCAGTACCAAGTCATTAATGACCAATGTGTTGTGAAGGCCAAAGTAAGTAATGCAATAACGTCTTTTATCAACCTAACCTTAACTGTATGATATCATTGTGATACTCAAGGTGTAGCCAAGTGACTCTCAATAGTTGAATAATAATTCAATAGTTTTTTTTCATTTCAAAGACCGAACACAGATTTTTCCCTCGTAGATCCTGGTTGAGCTTTTCCAATCACAAGTGCCTCCTTTCCTCTGATAACTTCTGGCATTCCTCTCCCTGGTTTTTAATAACTTTTGAAGTCGATAATATTCCAAATGCTGACCTATTTGTACAACCTAAAACACGGCAATAATTAACCATTTTCCTTGACGCTGTTCGGGATCTACTTCAGTGCCTGTGCTTTGTTGTGATGCGGAGTACCTCCAACATGGCGACTTCGGGTCTGATGACGCGTCGTGAAAACCCTCTATATATATATATATATATATAGGGAAAGCTCAGAAAGATTTTTTTGGAAATAAAGAAACACCAAATAAGAATGAAACACATTGTACCGTTTGAGAGAATCAGTGAATAGGTAAAAGAGGAAAGATACCAATATGACCAGGTAAGATGTCTGAGGTTACATACACAGTTATACAAAATGTGAAAAACACTTCCTTTACTATAGTAAAACTGCACACTTGTTTTTCACAAAGTAATGGAGGTATAAGCAATGGGAATACCACAGTCATTTGTATTTGCCGTATAGATAATGCAGGTTCATGGCAAGAGAAGACATCCAACGTGTTGATAAAGAACCTCTGAACTATTACGTACCTTTAGTTTGTAACATTTCCAGTAATTACGTAAATTACTACGGACAAAATAAAAATGTATATCTATTTACATAGTGTAGGTAAGCAACTGAGGATTTTCATTCATTCTTGTGTACCTTGTTTAGTGGTATGAAATAAAAAGAAAAGAAAAGAATTTTCTTGAAGAAGATATTGTTTGTCACTTAAATTATTCAAACTGTTTAAGATCTTAGTTTACTGTCTAAGATTAAAGTTAGTTTTTTCTGTATGGATGTTTGACGCTAGTGTTTTTACTCTGTGTGTTCTGAGTGACAGTGTGTGTTGTCCCGATGAGGATTGTTCCTAGTGTTTCGCTGCACTGAGCCTGTTGAGACATGTTAAGAGTTGTGTTACTTGTATATGTGGCTCGTAATATGAAAAACACTTTATGCAACAATCACAGTGTTACACCCTTGGACTACATACTTGGTAATATGGTGAAAGAGACATCTCAGTGTATAATAAATCTGTCTAGGGTAAGCTATGACTCTCGTTATGACTTTAGTAACTAATGAGAGGCTAGGAGAACAATCCTGGTTTAGTAACCCAAAAACAATATTAACTTAATGCTCAATATATATGAATTAACCCATCTAGTTTTACAGTACAATGAGAAACAACACAAACACAGTATCTCTGTTCAATTTTGTATTCACTGAATGCAGGATTTAGTTCCCATTAACACAGAGAAATCCCAATATGAAAATAAAAGTCAACAGAAAGACCCGGGCCGTTTAGTTTTTAATATTTTTACCTTAGTGCACTCTTTGTTTTAGTTTGTTCTTTTAGCAAGCTTGCATTAAGTTTCGTTGGCCCACTTGAAGTTGGAGCTCATGAAGAAAAGAAAAGCGAAGCCATCAGTAGGTCTACCTCCAATGCTGTGTGTAGCATGAGAACAGTTCCTACCGCGTCCTCTTTCTAGACCCGTTTCAGTCCGCACAGAAGCGATGAGCAGCAGACCCTCCTTAGCAACACTTCCCCGTCGACCTCTGAAACCTCTCCCAACCACAGTCTTCGCTCCGGTCCGTGCATGCAGGCGAAGAATGCGACCGTCGTCTCTCCGGCGATGGCGGCGTTTTAGCTAAGCTGGCTAGCTGCTTCAGTCCAACGAAACCACACTTGGTCAGCAGTAAACAGTGCCGACTCACACTCGTAGCATAATAAGGAAAACAGTTCACAGTATATGTATTTAAAATACACATTAAAACGCTAAGCTATATGGTTTGTCTCTCGCTATCAGCTCGACTCTGCTCTACTCTTACACCCTCGTGTTTTTCCTTTTTTTCTCTCTTCCTCTTCTTCTTCTTCTTCTTCTCGTGATTACACAGAGGTCAACAGGAAATCAAACTCTCACAGGTCATCTCCAAGGGTTAAGCGTATGTCAACAACCCGTAGATCCTATGGCGCCATTTTGATGCTAACAAGCACTCACCCGCCGTTAGCATTCCATTGACTGCCATTCATTTTGACGTCACTTTGACAGCGAATAACTTTACATCTAAAGCGTTTAAAGATTTTATTTGTCCATTGTTTACACGACAATGTATAAAAGGCTCCATTACCTTGTATCTCACGTTATGGCTCCGTAGCAGACGTTTTTGTAAAAATAGGCTAACAATCATGTCATAACCAAGCGACTTACTGTCGCATAGTAGAGGAATTACCGTACAGTACAGGAGAAGCTCGGAGGCAGTTTCGACTCACATTAGCTGTTTAAGTTTAATTACTAATGTTAGTAGAGCGTGCGCCCCATGTACAAAGGCTCAGTCCTTGTCGCAGCGGCTGCAGGTTCGACTCCAACCTGCGGCCCTTTGCTGCATGTCATTCCCCCTCTCTCTCCCATTTCACATCTTCAGATGTCCTATACAATAAAGGCCTAAAATGCCCAAAAAAAAAAAGAATTACTAATTTAACTAGCATTTTAGTGATCAATAATTAGCCTGTGCCTATGTTATCTCCTTACATATACCTAAGCTCTCTGTCTCTGCAAAATTAGGAATGATTGAGATTTCTCCTGGCACAGCTACCAGAAGACTTACAACTTTCAGACAGGTTGCTCACGTCACATTTACGTCGTCTCTCTCAGTTGGAGGCTGCTCAGTAACGCTCAGCGCTCACCGGAAAAGTGCTTCTAATATCCTTCACTGGTCTCCGTCCAGAGCAACGGGATCTGTTGGTCCAGTTTATATACTGTCTATGGTCATCTCTAATAATTATTAAGCTTTTTCTTTTACTAAACAAGCCTTGAAACATCATGAAAATATTATTAACTGCAAATAACTGTCCGAACAGAATGATAATACTGATTATTGATTTCAATAAATGTAATGCACATTGACATAAACCAAATAAAAGTTATGGATCTTATCAATAACCCACATATTTAAGATGAGAGAAAAATACTAAATAACTGATGTGAATTAGGTTATTACACTTGGAATGAGTTTTGCAGGTGATGTGCACTGTTTATCTCAGGTGACTGTTGGTAGTGCAGACTGTGGTTAGATTTTTGCACATGGTTTCAGTTGTGACCAGTGTCGTTTGGCAATCGAAAAAAAACCTGTAATTCTCAGATATGTGTGATGAGCACATGCAGCGCCAGCCTCCGAGGTAATCAATGGCTTCTGCTCAGGATCACACCTACACAAACTGTTGCATCATGTGCTATTGTTATTCTTTTGAGGAGATTTGCATCTCATATATGAGGGAGACAGCGGGAAACCAGCTAATATCTTATAAATAAGACTGTGCATGTCCAAAGGTTAAATGGTTACACCGATTTATTGACTTCAGAGCAATATGCTATCAGCCACTGTTGTGCAAGGAACAAGGAAAAATGAAAAACAGTAATAGTCACATCCTGCTGTGAACTCTTAGCTCAGCGATATTAGCCTCTGGCTGTGTGTGTGTGTGTGTGTGTGTGTGTGTGTGTGTGTGTGTGTGTGTTTGACCCTTGTCAGAGATAGTCAGTGCGTGTACACTAATCCTATTTCCCTACAGTGGGAATGAGAGGTCTTGCTGGAGACATGGTTATTGTTGGGACAAGATAAGGATGTAATTCATGCACGCACGCGCGCACGCACAGCCACACAAACACAGCAGTACAAAAACAGTCAAACTCGCATTGAACACACGCATGCACGCACACACACACACACACACACACACACACACACAATCACACACACATACACACAAACACATGTAGATCCATCATGAAATGATTTTGTCTATTTGTCTATCCAAGAGCTCAGCTTTTGGGCATTCATTTGAAGTGAAGATTTAGGTAGTTTTTATCTTATTTGTCAGCACACAGAGGGATGCATTTATGAGATTACGTCTCCCAATGGAACAATTACTTTTAAATTTCAATATTGGAATTTGACCGTTTGCTAAACCCTGCCAACAGCAATTGTCCAGTTATAATTTAGTAACCGTAACTATGCACAATAAGCCTGTTAAGATTTGGATTTATTAACATGTTGAAGTCTAGCAAGAGTGATATTCTGTATATAATGAGTTTGGATGGAAGTTTATGTAACCTGTCCAAAACCAAAAATATAAGCACAAAAGTGTAAGGGACTGATTAAACATTGTGTTTGTCTGCTGTAATGTAAGATGCAAACATTAGCATGCCTGGTTAACTAGCTTACTGCATACAGTAACCCAGTGTTACTTCCAAAGCCAAGGTCATTCATCTGCATACAGCGGTACAGAAAATCAGCAAACTTTCCAGTAGAGTTACCAGCTAACGCTAGCGGGAGCTAGCTAGCTTGGTTAGCAGAATGCTGTACAAGACACTTTCAGGCGACAAAATGGTCCAATCAACTTTGATGAACTAAAAACATGCAGTGGGAGGGTCAGAGTTTAAGACGAAAACACGGACAACACCCCAAAAGCAAGTTCACGGCTATTTTAATGTACACAGTGCCATGAATACACATTGCTAGGCTTCTGTTATGATTTACAGGCAGGCATGTAGCCACACCCCTAAATCATGCCCTGCTTTATCAAACATTTTAAAACAAATGGGATCCCAATTTTAAAAATTAACATCATGTTGTATTGAAGAAGTCTTGAAAGTAGCAAACTCATTATGAAATTAATTAAGGTAATGAATCAAGTAAGAAGTAGGGTTATTTCCCATAGATTTCTATAGAAACAGCCTTCTTTTTGCAACCAATGGAGTCGCCCCCTGCTGGAAATTAGATAGAATGCAGGTTTAAGGCACTTCCTCATTGGCTTCACTTATTTAGGCTCGGAAGCTTCGTCCAGCTTCGTAGAGGGCTTTGACTGGGAGCACCAATCTCCCAACCTGATATTTTGATTAAATTAATAATAATCTGTCCGTCAGGGCAAGCTGTGCACAAAAAGGAATTTATCTCTTATATAAATGTAAAAAAAAAAAAGGTCACTTACTCTCTAGGAGGCCAAATGGCAGGTGCTCAAGGTGTCTTTGAGGTCTATCTGTGCATGTGCCAGAGTCCTTATTTATTTGTCTTAGATGTCATATAATATGCTACTTCATTACACTTTAAGAAAAAAAATATTACTGGAACTACAACAATGCAGATAACCATTTAATATCCAGGAATTCACAGAATAGACACTAACGCTGACTATCCCTGTAACTATTTGGCCACAATGAAACACATTGACGGTACACAGTCCAGCCATATATTCAGTTTCAACCTAGTCCTGTTCCTCTGAATATAAATAAAATGTTAAAACTGCTGCAAGGACATATACAGTAAAATAACAGTGCAAGTACAGGAGAAAGAGAAGACAGATGCATCTTTCAGAGAGAGAAATTGGGCTGTTCCAGAGCAGTTGGTGACCCCTGACCACAAGTTCAAATAGCTACAGAAACACACTGACACAGAAAAAGAAAGGTCGAAGAGAACCAGGGTGGAAAAATACTGAGATTTCTCATTATTTTATGTCACTTGGTTTTTGCTGACAGCTTTTGTACCATCCACAGTACGACAGTATGATCATCTGTCAATCTTTATAAACTTTCTAGTTGATCATGAAGCATTTCAGGTGTTCATTTTCAGCTGTCAGAATTAAATGCTGATTCTCCTGATGTCACTGACTTTGTTGAATCAGAAATGGAGGAAAAACAGCCATCTGTGGACGGTGAGAATTTCCAAGCTCTATGTGCCTCCGAATGATGTTATGAACCCAGACATTCAGACTTCCACAACCGGTACAAATCAGCAGTAGTGGTTATTTCGCCCATGGTTGATGAGTGAAAGAAATGGCAGAATGAAATCATTGTAGGTATCTACATGTATCCCCTCATCCTCTCTGGTATGACTCTCGCAAGTAACGCAAATAAACATAAATCATGTAATGGTAAAACTCATGTTCGGTGTAAACACAGCGTCAAACAGTATGTTTCATTCAGGAAGGCGACAACAAACCAGTATCTTGTGTTGCATGATAGAGGTGATTATTGATTAGGATGTCAGTAGATACTGTATCTTTAAATTTGCTGAATCTGGTTTCACGTATGCCTCCGCCTTCTGCACAAACTGGTCAACTTCCAGTCACAGGACAGTGGATAACCAGCAAGCTGCCGTACTGCAGGAGAGGACTTCAGCTACAGGAAGCAAATGTACAACATTTAGTTCCTACTGTGTGTGAACTCATGCGTATAGGTGTTGCTCTAGTGTGTGTGTGTGTGTGTGTGTGTGTGTGTGTGTGTGTGTGTGTGTGTGTGTGTGTGTGTGTGTGTGTGTGAAGCCTTTCTTGGCACACACACATGCACACGTAAACACACCCAAAGTGAGATCTTAAACTTGAACGTTGAACGTGTTAAACTTGAACACAAATTAATCTGCAGGGAACTTTTCTCTGCATGCTTGGCACAGCTGTGGCATTATGTCTGATTGGCTGACTTCAGGCTGGTTTCGCATTATTTCTGCTCAGGTAACTACAGGGTGTTGACTTGCATACGCCTAAGTCCACCTGTCAGCCAGTTAACCCTTCAAACTGGCTGCTGGAATGTGCAGTAATGCACAGATTTAAGTGTAGGAAGAAATAAAAACATAATCTGTTGCTTATGTTACCGGTGGAGTGTGGGCATAACATGTATTGGTTCTTCTGCCATTTTTGTCCAGAGAATTTAAAGCAGCACTTGACAGTTGTGGTGATTTGTGGGGTTGATGTAGTTGGTACTCTAACATCTGTATGATACGTCTCAAGCACTAGGATTTCTTAGTTTTTAGTAGTGCCGATAAGGCAGCGCCTCCAGTCAGGCAGACTAGAAACTAGGTGTAACCCTGAATAGTCAACGATTCGATCGAAGGAGCCTGATTCAGCTGCCAGTTGAACGGCAGTCGGATCGCCGCAGTTGCGGAAAATGTGGTTATGAAACAAAGGATCATTCCATCCGGGCTATATAGGAGTGCTAAATGTCTGATTTGACGTAAAATTGCTTTGTTTCTCCCAATAAGTCGGATTGTTTAGTATTATTATTTTTGTTAGCAGCCCATGCTAACAAAAGGTGTTGGTGTTGTCTCTCTGCGTCAGTTCAGATCGAACACATTTTGGATCATGTCTAATCATTTAGTCAGTTTCAGACTAGTCTATATCCTCGATGTTCCACTTCCGCAATTGCTCCGGTCCCGGCGGATGCATGTATTTTCGCCGATGTCCGTTTCCTCCTGCTTTCTTTGTGTTGGCATTTTAAACTCCGGTGGATTTATGAGGACTATAGTTAACTGCTCCTCAGATCTCTGCAGGGATATCTGCAATCCAGATAGCCAATCTGAGTTTTCTCTCACACAACTAAAACAACTTTAGAACGTACACGTTCCACCAAAACAAGTTCCTTCCCGAGGCTATTTTGCAGCGGCTCCGTGCGGAGCCATGACAATTGTGATTGGTTTAATGAAATGCCAATAAACCAGAGCATGTTTTTCTCCCATCCCAGAATGCAATGTGGACTAGCCAGACCCTCCTCTGCTGCGTGTGGAGGATGGTCTAGCTAGTCAATATTCAATGGAAAATACAGCGCTTTCAAGCCGGAGAGCGGAGTTCACTTCGTGGCGAAAACAAAATACTTTCTCCCAGGAAACGCCCGTTTGTTCCTCTGGAATGTCTTAATCCAAACCACAATCTTTTTCATCGCCGCATGACGCTCACTTTTTCTGACTAAACTCTACCACCACCATCTGGCGGTGCCTGTACCCGGCTCGCAGTCACCTATTGGCGGCTAAATAAGTGCCGCTGGTAGCCTGCGTCCCAGAGCTCTGTAGCGACTAAATACAACCAGCAACTGACGCTCAGATGTTATCGTTCTTATGGCACTATAGATTGTTTATGTTACAGTAGCTAAGGGCTACTTAGTTTAAGATACTTCTATTTTAGGTATATAATATATGGTCTATTGGTGAAGTAGCATTGGTCACTTTGAGAGGGGGGATGGGGATACATTTTGTCCCCACCAGGGATAAAAATAATTCAGCAGAAGCAGGGATATATTCCTGCAAAGGCAAAAGGCAGTAACTTTGTTTTTGTTGAAAATGAGTTAATTATATTTTTGGGACATTCAAGACATCCTTTATCATGTGGATAAGTATCTTGAGTCAGTTTCTTTGTTTTTTCAAGAAAATAATGGGTTGTCTTAACAGTAACTGCTAAAAGTCCAGGAGAAACCAAGGCAGAACACCATAACACGAGTAACTGCTATTTGACTTTGTTTTGGAATGTTCAATATGAGTTACGGTACAGGATAGCAAAAAGTACAGTAAATGGCTTTAAGTAATCGTAAATCATCAGACATATAGGCCATGATCACTACATTTTATAGACGTGTTACTATAATGATTTTGTAAATGATGATCTGCAACCAAATATTGATAATTTGGAAGTTACTGCCTTTTGCCTTGGCGTGACCTTTCACTTTTTGCAGACAATATAAAGGCAGAGTACAGTAACTTCAAAAAAGAGATCAAAAGTCAAGTTTGAGCTCAAGATTTTTTTTATGCATCTAATTGCCAGATTTCCTGTGTCCTACCTATACTTCATTTGGCTGGACAACTAAAAAACTTTAAAGTCATTTTTCTCAGTTCCACACTCTGGCGTGTTAAGATCTTTTGCCTTTGTAGGGCAGTATAGACGGGGGAAATCCCACGCATCCCTCCCAGCAAATCACACCCTTTGTACATGAATTATAATAATGGCGCCAGGTTTTGTTCTTTTTCTTCCAAGTTACCCACACTGACATAATCTCTTTACATTTCAGTTTCATGGGAATACAAGTATGTCTTGGGAACGTGGACGTTATATGCTACAGTATAAGCTAGCCATAGCTTTCTCCATTGCAAACTTAAAGTACCTTGATGGACCAGTCCATATTCACCGATTTATATTTTTGTCTATTTGCCTTTTGGTGTACAGTACATTAGGCATGTGTATGCTTTTTGATGCAATCTCAGTTTCTGTCACAATCCTACATATTATTGAAGTTGTATAAAGCGTATACTTACATAATATCATCAAAAGTATATTGTTCCTTTTTCTTTAGCTACAATTTCTCACTGCTCCCCTGACACACCTGCCAATCTGTCCTGTTCCTCAGTTCCTGTTTAAAGGAGTTTTAAACTGCCTGAATATCTAAGTACACATTAAAGGGGGACAGTACTTACTGAGGAGTACAACAAAAATCCTAATAATGGAAAAAAGACATTTGGTGTACTCATCATGAAATCTGTGAAGCCCTGAAGTGAAAAAGTATTCTCTTGAAACCCCAGTTTTATGTGTCCTTGTTGGCATTACAAACAGCGCTGGCAAAAAGATGTCTTCTGCAAAGTGATGGTTTCAAATCCCTTAATAAAATGAGGATGAGCCTAGCAGTGATGAGGGCCTCCAGCTCCCAAATGACAAACAAGGGAAGTTTTATTACGTCAGTAACTCAATATACAAATCTTCACTGATGCACACAAAGTGCTACACCACACACACACACACACACACACACACACACACACACACACACCTTAAGGCACTTAGACACTTAGAACGGAAGTACAAAGAGTCGTTGTGCTATGGAGATGATACACCATTTCATCACGTTGCATTGGTGTGAACTGGCAGGTTTTTAGAACGTTGCAGGCCGGCACGTTGCAAGTAGCTGTAGGTTTACACTCGTCCCGTTCAGATCTTTGGTCTGAACTGGACTTTATGGTGCTGCGAAGATTCAACTGTGAGTTTGTATGTCTGCAGCAAGTTTGTGTATGTGTGTGTGTGTGTATAATTTTTTTAAATAAAGAAAGTCTTTGCTGAAGTCCACACTTGGTTGGTGTAGCCCGATAGTCCACTGTTGGTAATATTGACGTGTGTAATGTTGAGGATTTGTTTAATGTCACTGTGTATGCTGTTGACGAACACCCAGAGACCCCCTCCCTTCCTCTCTCCCAACTAATTAAAAATACTCTGCACTGGAGAATGGATTACTGCGAAGGGCAAACACACACACACACACACACACACACACAATTAGGCACTTTATTCACCTGTGGCGTGTGCATGTACACTCGCACTGAGACTTGTATGTGTGGCAAGGAAAATGTTGCTGGCTTTTTCCCTTTCCTTTATTGTGTCATATCTGTTTTGTGCACGTTATAGGTTTACAAAGTGAAAAAGTCCAGCCCCCAAAGGCACTAACCATCTCCTACATAGAACACTGTTCACAAACTGCTCCAAACTGCTCTACTGTAGTCCAGCCTTTACTTCCGTGATGAACGTGCATCACTTTGTAACACACGTTACAATGCTCGCCTAGCTGCTAGCGTGGCACGCACTCATACTCTGCTTCTGACTGGCTAGTAGTCCTTACCTAGCTACTGCGCATGTGCGACTCCCAACAAAGATGGAACAGAAGTGAGATGTCTCACTCTGTAGCTAAAACAGAGAGCTCAACACACAGGGTGAAAAGAGGAGCTGCAGCAATGTGCAGTACAACAAAAAATATGGTGTTTTTTGAAAATTAAACCATGTAAACCTATTCAGGTACAACCTCTAAATACAATTATGATCCTGAAAATGAGCATAATATGAGCACTTTAAGGTAAATTGCTGCTTGGTTTTGAATGTAGATACGAATGTTAGCACAAACACCTTTCACTTCCTGAAATACATGATCTGTTTGTGTGCGGGTGTTGGCATTTTAGTGTTTATGCACATGCTACTGATAAGCTTAGAGTGGAAGAGTATGATTGTGTTTGAGAGAAACAAGGTGGAGATAGTGAGCGTGTGTGTGTGTGTGTGTGTGTGTGTGTGTGTGTGTGTGTGTGTGTGTGTGTGTGTGTGTGTGTGTGTGTGTGTGTGTGTGTTCCCATCAATTGACATTCTGAGGTCTTCCTATCTCTAGCTCCCTCCATCAGTCAGCCATGTGGACCTATAAATCTCTACGTATCCTCAGAGTGGGATGTTTAATTGAATGCCTGCTGCACCGCTGAAGGAAAACATCAGAAGCAGACAAGGAATACCCAAAAATACGTTTAGAAAGGCAATAGCTGACTCGAGGAGGATGTAATGCAGTTGAGCTTATCTCAAAATACTGGTCAATATCTGGAATGGTCTGCAGGGTTATTTGTTAGCAAGGCTCAACATGACAAGAATGCCGCTGCTATGATTTAATGAGTCAGGGTGAGGTCTAGTTATTTGCCTCTCAGTTCAGCTATTGTGCTTCTGTCAAGAAAGAAACACTGTTGGCTGTAAATAGAGTTAAAATCGCTCTAAGTGTAACACCAATAATTGACATGAAATTGAGGATGTCATTACTGTAAACACACAGTATTGAGTATCAATCACTGACACCACTGGCAGCTTTCACTGGGCTGCATACCGCATTGTGTGCCAGAATCACTGAGCAGTTAGATTTGTGGATAGTTGGAGAGGAGTAGCTTTAAATGGTATCAGAATTGTAAACTTTTGGCAATTCTATCAGTAAAAGCTGGCAGTAACGGACCAATTGTTACGGCTGGGTAGAGGAGGACTCGTGGTGCGGATCATGGGAGATGGAGTAACAAGTAACAGGATTTATTTGAACCGCAGATAATGAAGGCAAAGGCCGGGTGTGTGTGAGGTGAGCAGGGGACAGGCATGACGCAGCAATCTTGAGGGAAAACAAAGCAAAAAACATTGTTTTAGTCCAGAGACAAGCAAAGAGAAGTATTAAAAATGTGACACTAGAAAACACTAGAAACTTGGTGCCCTGAGGTTCTTTAACATGAGTGGTAAGCAGAAGTCTCGCATTACCAGACCTTCCTCCACAGCGCTGCGGAGGAGGGCCTGGCTAGTCCACACAGCATTCCGGAATGGGAGAAAAACGTGCTCTGGTTTATTGGCATTTCTTTAAACCACAATTGTCACGGTTGGTGCTAAGCTCCGCATGGCGCCTCTGCAAAATAGTCTCATGAAGGAACTTGTTTTGGTGGAACATGGTGTACGTTCAAAAGTTTTTTTAGTCGTGCAACAGAAAACTCAGATTGGACAGATAGTCTAGCTAGCTGTCTGGATTTACCCTGCAGAGATCTGAGGAGCAGTTAACCATAGTCCTCATGAATCCACCGGAGTTTAAAATTCCGACACAAAGAAAGAGGAAGGAAACGGACATCGGTGAAAAGACATGCATCCGGCGGAATTTCCTGCGGCACCGGAGCAATCGCGGAAGTGGAACATCCAGGATATAGACTACACACTTACTGATTCCATTAACAAACAACCAGAGTCCCGAATCTCAAAACCAGAAATCTTGCGCGATCAAAAGTGAATTTAGAGTATACAAACATGGCAACGACTGAAGTACTGGGCTGTCTGGGCTGGGCTTCTGCGGGAGATTGGTGCCCATATGGAGGTTACCCACTGATAACGCTGCTGTCCCGGCCAGCAGGTCCTGCTGGCTGTGAGCCCGGCCCAGGTAAAATAAGACTAGACTGCATCCTTGGCATTCCCCGCTCACAACAAGACATCAGGTCGAAAATATTTTGTTATTTTTTGGGGGCTTTTATTGGATGGGACAGATTAAGACAGGAAAGTGGGACAGAGAGAGGGGGATGGACTTGAACCCATGGCCACTGCAGAAAGGACTGAGCCTTGGTACATGGGGTGCACACTCTACCAGGTGAGCTACCAGGGCACCCCTAGGAAGTAAATACTGAACATGTTTATTTGCAGTTTTGAAATATTAAACACACTCACAAGCAAGATAATCTTTATAACCATAAAAATATCTGCGGTTGGCTGATGATTGTTGGGAGGGGGGAATCAGGCTCAAAATTGGCTTGGCTCTTGTGTGGTGTGTACCCTGCATAACAGAGCTGTTATTAAGGTTTCTGCAACAACATCAGCCCTCTGGGATTTGATCTGGTGTTTAGATCCATGTTGTTGATCTTGAGCCCCACCCCTGAAAATCATCCGCTATTTCTTCCTTATTGACCATGTGGTATCTTATTGCTCCATCAAAGTCTGTATTTTGACTCTTTTTTTGCACACACACACACACACACACACACACACACACACACACACACAAATTCAGAATTTCACTCTTGTTCGTAAACATACTGGTGCACTTTAATGAAAGCTCGTAATATTAAAAATGCCCTGATACTCATTACACACCAAAATTGCAAAACATCACATGAGAGAAGATTTATCTTTGTACTCTGATCATTGCAAAGTTTCTCACAGAAAGTAAGCAAATTGCAAAAAAACACAAATATATATAAATAAGAAAATGTACCATGGGGTGCACCAATCACAACCGTTGAGGTGGGCTTTACACGATGACGATAGCGCAGCGACAGCGAGCGGCTTTTTGTTTACATTCAACATGACGGCCACCGAAGCGCCGCAACCTGTCGCTGCTACGTCACCCGGATCGTTGGTCTGATTGGTTGAAGGACCATCCAATTGCGCCCAGAGGCATTTGAGCGCCGTCCGTTGGTGACGTCCCTTTGGAAATGGGCTGTGAATGTGCCCAGACCCGCTCTCAGTTACAAGTGAGAAGGGTCTGGTGTCAACCAGGCTAATGTAGGACACTTGTTCCCTTTACAATGTGCTCTCATGCTCTCAGCTGCATTCAGAGAGTGGGGAGTGGTTTTACAGTTGTAAACCAGAGTGACTGGTTTTTCTTGTTTGCCAAACAAGACTCAACAAACAGCATTAGCAACTGTTATTAACTGTATTAGTACATTTTGCCATAGGACTGTGCTTGGTGAAGAGAGACAAAGATAAAAGTGCATTCATTTTCTCAAATTCCCAGGGCTTCATTTTATATGGTGTCACTAATTATTCTAGTGATGGTTAAATAGAACAGGTTGTTAAAGCTGAATTTGACAGTAAATTGATCCGAAGCTGTACAAGAATTAAAAACAATTGTAAATATTGGATGTTTTTTTCTTCTGAATATTGGATTTTTACTGACAGCAAAGTCCGTTTTCGTGCCAGTGATGTCCAATTCCACTGGAAATCAGCACGGATGCTATTGTTGGCTTGACAGTAGCCATGACAACAGCGCAAGGCAGGATGCGGTGATGAGACTGATATTGTGACTTATTCCACTTGAATCTGTAAAAAAGGAGAAGGAAACATTGAGTTTAACAAAAAGTTTAGCAACTTTTGGAAATTTTGATAAAGTAGGACTTAATATTGCTTACATATGCCATTCACGTTGATGGAGCTGGCTTGAATGTCAAAGCCGGTGACGTTTGAAGCCGAGTTCCTCAAAGCGTATGCAATCTGAACGTGATCAGGAATTAGCGTGCTTACAAAGCTAAGGTCTATGAAGGTGATGACTGATCCACTCCTACACAAGAAGAAGCAAAAACATTTTGTAAAAAATATGTTAGATTTAGGCAACTTATACTTATTAAATCTTAATAAATTACCTGAAAACCCGCACTCTCAAGGACTTGAAGGAGCAAGGAAATGCCCTTTGGAAAATAGGTGTAAGCTGCAGAAACAAAAGAAGTTGTATTGAAGACTTTTTACTTATACTTTGGGCTTAGAACTGTTTGTATATGAGATAAATTGTACAGTGAGCTGGGGGTGTATTTTAATCTGTTTTTAAAAATTTGAATAAGTGACCATTTTATATATAGACATATGTTGAGTGATTGTTCGTTTTTTTCAACAGGTGCTTGAGTTATCTGATAAAGTCATTCAGTACGTGTACCAGCAGATTTTATTCTAAGGCCGGCTTCAAACTGGCTGCGTGGCGTGAGCATGTCAGTTGCGTGATGGCTGCGTGGATTTTTCTGTCTTTTCACACCAGAAACGTGTCTGACGCGGCGCTGCTGCTGCTAGCCCTGTCTGTACACATGTATGTTTCCCATTGATATAATGCACTCAAGCAGTAGTATACTTCATGTTAAACATGAATATATACTGATTTGATTACAGCAAAGACAACGTTGGCAGTATTGACGGCAAAATAGGCTACAGAATATTTCGTTCTGTGTTGACAGGTGCAATTTATATATATATATATATATATATATGTTTTTTTTTTATATATTTTTTTTTAATTACATTTATATCTGCATTTATGTCAAAACCTAGAGACTTTCAAACATCAACATGTCATTTATTAATATGTATTCGTGTCAAACTGACATATAAACATCTTTTTGTTAAGTAGTAGTATACTTCATGTTAAACATTAATATATACTGATTTGATTACAGCAAAGACAACGTTGGCAGTATTGACGGCAAAATAGGCTACAGAATATTTCATTCTGTGTTGACAGGTGCAATTTATATATATATATATGTTTTTTTTTAATATATTTTTTTTAAATTACATTTATATCTGCATTTATGTCAAAACCTAGAGACTTTCAAACATCAACATGTCATTTATTAATATGTATTCGTGTCAAACTGACATATAAACATCTTTTTGTATTCTATTTTGCCTGGAAATGCTTCCAACATGCTTGCGTGTCGCGTGAAAAATAGCCGTCGGTCCTATTTCTAGCATGCACATGTTTTCGGCGTGGCTCAAGCCCTGACCTGAGACCTGCGTGTCATGCAGGCAGTGTGCAAGCTCTAACCTGTTAACATGGGAGCCGAAATAAAAACGGACACGCCGCGCAGCCAGTGTGAAAAGGGGGAGACTTACTTCTCTCTCTGTCAAAGCCGCTCGATTTATGAAAGCTGTAGATGATGGATTCAGCAAGTCATTTGTAAATGTGCTTTGAACAGATCTGAAATACACCCTAGCCAGTTCGAGTGTAGGTTCGGCTGGTACATCTCCTTGCAGATCAGCAGGTGTTGTTGCAGCTAAAAAGTACCCCAAAATTACCAAAACAGTGTTAAACATTTTACCTTTATTAAGTAATTGTGTTATTCCGGTGATACTAAATTAAGACAATCGGTTTAGCATTACTCAGCTTACCTATCAGAATCAGGCAAATTGACATGATCCATGCGACAGCCATCTTGTCTTCCTTCGAATCTATGAAATCAAACAATACAGACTTACTCACAGAGGCAGCATGTGGAAAGCTTATGTACTACAGCATCTACTTACTAGAATTGTTCCTTTTTAATAACTTTTTGCAAACTATTTGATCTCCAAATGACAGTAGTCAATATAGCAGTACCTTTAGCCTTTATACCACAAGACATAAAAAAAACATCCAAAGGGAAAGGTTATTTTTTTAGGCCTATGACAGCTGGAGACATGATAGGGTAAAGAGAGAGGGAATGACACGCAGGTAGTCGAACCCGTGGCCCCTGCGTGGACGAGTAACCCTCTATATATGGGTGAGCTCTACCAGGTGAGCTACCCAAGCGCCCGCACACATAACAATTTCAATAGACCAGTTTACAGGTAAGATGTTGCATCCTGCTTTGGCATTCAGCATGTCGCACCTCCATCAATGTCATTAGGTCAGCTGCAGGGTTGTCAGCTGGAAGCCGCCATTCTCCCACTTACACCAGTATATTTAATAATAGGATACTGGTGTGTTAGAACCTAAAACAGTACTTTTTCTTTACCATGCTACAGAACTAAAGGTAACATTCCTTGATAGTTGAGATGGACAAGAAATTCATTGTGAAGAGGAATAACCATTGCTAATAAATGGTAAAGTAGTATTATAGTTTTTATATCATTATGTTATTTAACTGGTAACAAATAATGATTGTTTACTAATTGTTAATAATGCTATAATATCATATGTTAATGATTACCAAATTAATGTTACTTGATGCTCTATGACCCACTTATTAATCATGAACTAATTAGCATAGGAATTAGTTGCAACTTTATATTAGCCATCCAAATAATGTTTATAGATAATTTACAAAAAAAATGATTTAACCATTGACAATGTATTAACTATTTAAATGTATAAACTAATTATTTTACATAGATCAATTTACCATTCATTAATTATGGCTATTATGAAGTAGTGGTTATTATAACATCTCTCTCTCTCTCTTATACACACACACACACACACACACACACACACACACACACACACACAGTGTATACAAGACAAGTCTATAAATATAAAAATGTACTTACCAAGAATAAATTAGTGAAGAGATCAACTATACTAAATACGATGTGAAGTTATATATCCCCCTTTCTATCTGCTTTCAATGTTTTAAACTTTTTCAGTGTCTTTTCATTCAGTCCTGTTCACTTCTGTGCTATCGCATACCTTTTACATTCTCTGACAGTACACATCTGTTAAGGCCTATATATTGGAACAGAAAAAAGGCTAGTGATGTGACTCATAGTGACGATGACACATGTTCACCTTAGACAAACTATGATGAACAAAACAAGATTACAGGGCACGGTTGCTGGTGAGTTCCACCCATGGGAATGTTGTTTGTGTGACTAGGGTCATCAATACCAAATAACTATAGATTTTAATTGACGTAACTCCCCAGAAAGAAATGCATAACAAATATCAATGCTGCAGGCAGAGATGTACGGGGAGGTGCGAGGGCCCGTAAATCTCTGCTTGAAGCTTTAATATTTTAGGACTCATTCTGTCAATCTGTCAGGTCCTTGGCTCAGTATAATGGCATTCTCCCTTCTTATGTTTCTTGAAACCAGTTGCTGGTGAGTTCCACCCATGGGAATGTTTTGGGAGTTTGTGTGACGTAGGTCATGAATACCAAATAAATATAGATTTTTAAGTGACGTTGTAACGCACCAGAGAGAAGTGCAACAAAAGAAAAATGAAAGCTGCAAGCAGAGATGTATATATATATATATATATAATGTAATATGATATGTTACGTTGTATATTCATTGTTATCCTAAGGAAAATGATTTGCCAGGAACGTGCTGTTTATTCAAAGATAGAGCTTTATTAACACAAAACACAAACAAAACAACAAACAAAACACAAACGCAATCAGAAAAAAACTATGTACAAAGCATAGGAGACACACAGCACACAACAAATCTTGTTGCAAAGTTATGAGGCGAGGTTAGTCTGTTAAAAAATGTATGGTTAAGATTGGTATTTATTAACGTATCTATGTCCTTATACAGCAGAATGAATGAAATTCATTAAATGAAAGCATATTCTTTAAATCGTACCCTTGCTCCGGTTCGTAGCGCTTACAATTTGTCTCTGAGTTGTGAAGACGGTGTACTGTTTCCTGTAAATTACAAGACCAAAAAACACTTTTATAAAGCAACTTACACTGGCCCCGCTTAGCTCTGCCTAATAATGAATCGCACTAAAAGCAGGCAGGCACGCAGCTGTGCTGCTCGCGTTTAAGACTAAGCTCAGTGCTTAGTGTGTAGGGCCTACGTGAGCGAGAGTGTGACGGTGTCAGCACTCAGAGCAAACAGCTGTAAGCCATCAGAGCTGAGAATAAATCAGCAGTTTACTTGTAAATGTACAGGGTAGGTTTCCGTTTGTCTCTGAATAAATGCTGCAGAAAGTTCCTGTGTCTTGCTTCTCAACAACGCAACAAAACAAAAAGATCCGCGGTACAACAGCTGAGCGCAGCAGTCAGTTAAAAAAACTCAGGCGCCAGAGAGAGGATCAGAGGATACAAGAGGATACAAGAGGACGGGGAAGCCTGTCTACAAACCAATCAGGTACAAGTATCGGGAGACGCAGCTCACGTATGTGATGACGGCAGGATGTAGTTTTGTCACGCATAGATCTTTAATGCGCTTGCATAACTGTAATGTGAAACCAAAACTTACCGGATCAAATGCAAAACATGAACCTTGGTCCGGATGGTTCAGACTTTCAGGTGTGAAAGCCCACTTAGTCCAACTTTATCTCTGTAAGTTAAGTTAAAGTGCCCATATTATGCTCATTTTCAGGTTCATAATTGTATTTTGAGGTTGTACCAGAATAGGTTTACATGGTTTAATTTTCAAAAAACGCCATATTTTTGTTGAGTCCTGCAGCGGCGCAGGGTTCGAATCCGACCTGCTGCCCTTTGCTGCATGTCATCCCCCATCTCTCTCCCCCTTTCATGTCTATCCACTTTCAAATAAAGGGGAAAAAAGCCCCAAAAAATAATCTTTAAGGAAGTCTCCCAGCTAATCCTGCCTAGTACTGACCGAAGTTGGAGAAACAGCTAGCTGATCTGGTATTAGCTACAGTTGTTAGCACACACCAAATGGAAAGACGTAGATGGCCCTGCCAATTTTGACCAGCTCACCCGGAGACTGAAGGCAGGATACATTCAGAAACCGTATCTCACTCAAAACAGCATGGATGTTTTTTTTCCAAGTTTGTATGCGTGTGGAAGCACCAGAGACACAAAATAACGCCCCAAATCCCAGAAAAAAATTGTTTTTTTTTTCACAATATGGGCACTTTAAAGCATTTTGACAGTATATAACCTGTGTTATTGTGTAATGTGGATAAATCAGACAGCAATGCAGTTTTATGTGTTGTCTTTAATAGTAATGCTGTGATGCTGTATGAAGAGGAATCCGCTGACACTGATCGCGATTATGTAAAGGTTTATTACAATCAAAGGTTCAGCATCAATTTTACAAACTCCTGCAGGAGCTCGGAGAGGCAACCAACCCAATCTTCAAATATTGTCGCTCTGCCTTTTCTTTGTGTGAACACAGTATATATCCTGTGCATTGTATTAACATAAGACGTGATATATGTAAGTATATGATTGGAGTAGGGAACTGACCAATCGATGCCTTTTATCTGGCATAACTCCAAAAAAGGACTCTTCTGTCTTGGGGGGCCCTCTGCTCATGTTAACAGTTTCCAGATGTTTTCAATAAAAGTGGGGTAAAGTTCATGCATCTCCTTATACCAAATCTTAAGTCAAAGTTTATAGAAAGTTATAGAATGTTCATATACTACATATGTTTGCAAGTGTCTTGGCTTGCCAACACATAGCTAACATTAGCTTACTAACAGCATGCTTGTCCTCTCTGGTAGACATTAGTTGCTAAAATAATCCAGACAAGCTGAAATGGAATTGAAATTGATATTGTTTTAGCCCTTGGTTGCATGTTGCAGCGCCAATTGTTTTCCCCTCTGGTGGGCGGGACTTTTTTCTTCTCTGAAAGTAAAAGTAAACCACGTTTTAATATTTCTGTGTTTAAGATTCAAGATTCCTTTTGTTGTCATTCAGCAAAACACAGAAATGTAAAGCATGAACGAAATTACGAGCATGGCTCCTTTTAAAAACACAGATAACAGCAGGGTAATAAATAGAGTTCTATGAATACATATATATAAAAAACTGAATAAATAATTTCCAGCAGAATATTTGTCCGTACGACTATGTGATGTATTGCACTTGTGAATGAATAAATAGTATAACAATTTGGATAGCAAAGCACAGTTAAGGAGTGTTCTTTTTTTGTTAATTATTAATAATAATTAATTAATTATATCTTAATTACCATCACCTTTATGGTGAGCTTTAGTATGTTCCTTATTTAAAGTATTGCTCTCAGAACAGAAGAAATGAAGATAGTTCTTGCCACAGGTATTTTATAACAACACCATATTATGAACACACCCCTTGGTGTGAATGCTGAGACTACGACCTGTTATCATTACCCTACTTTTTTGAAACAAATGGTGTGAAGCCACAGATGATGGGGAGGCGACACCCTCTAGACCATGATGAATGGTAGAAAAGTTAATTTTCTGCTGTTTAAAAGAACTCATAAACATATTAAGTTTACCAGAGTTTTGCTGATCTTAAAGGTCCTATGACATGCTGCTTTTTGGATGCTTTTATATAGGCCTTAGTTGTCCCTTAATACTGTATCTGAAGTCTCTTTTATATAGGCCTTAGTGGTCCCTTAATACTGTATCTGAAGTCTCTTTTATATAGGCCTTAGTGGTCCCCTAATACTGTATCTGAAGTCTCTTTTATATAGACCTTAGTGGTCCCCTAATACTGTATCTGAAGTCTCTTTTATATATGCCTTAGTGGTCCCCCTAATACTGTATCTGAAGTCTCTTTTATATAGGCCTTAGTGGTCCCCTAATACTGTATCTGAAGTCTCTTTTATATAGGCCTTAGTGGTCCCCTAATACTGTATCTGAAGTCTCTTTTATATAGGCCTTAGTGGTCCCCTAATACTGTATCTGAAGTCTCTTTTATATAGGCCTCAGTGGTCCCCTAATACTGTATCTGAAGTCTCTTTCCCGAAATTCAGCCTTGGTGCAGAATTACAGCCACTAGAGCCAGACCCACAATGAGCTTTCCTTAGGATGTGCCATTTCTGTGTCTGTAGCTTTAAATGGTATTGAGGAGGAGAGAGGGGGGGGAGGGGGGCAAGGTGGAGGGTGGGTGTGTGGCCTTGACCAACTGAAATGCTTCGCTTGTTTTCAAGCCATGATGTCTCTCTCTCTCTCATGGGCGGGCCAAATTCTCTGGGTGGGCAAAGCAGAGAAAGGGGAGGTAACCTTTCCCCTTATGATGTCATAAAGGGAAGATTCCAGATCGGCCATCTGAGCTTTCATTTTCTCAAAGGCAGAGCAGGATACCCAGGGCTCGGTTTACACCTATCGCCATTTCTAGCCACTGGGGGACCATAGGCAGGCTGGAGGAACTCACATTAATGTTAAAAAACCTCATAAAGTGAAATTTTCATGCCATGGGACCTTTAAGTGCGAAGCCTCCGATTAATACCCAGCTACCCATATACTGGCAGCTGAGCCATTCGTGGTATGCATGCGATGCTCTGTTGCCTGAAGGAACAATAGGTCCTGTGCTTCTTTTATCTCAATAAAAAGCAAAAATAGCAAAACATTCAGCATTTAGAAAAACATATTGAGCAAATATGGTGATGCAACGTTTACTATATTATGGCAAGAATACATTCAGCTCAAAGCTTGGAGCTCTTGCAATATCTTCCAGACTCTGTCGCTAATGTGGATACATCAAACGAGAATACAAAATCTTGGCAATAAAAACCTAAACTAGAAAATAGTAAGGATTCAACAATAATGAATGATGATGTCAGCAGTGAATGTGGCTTTTTTGGCTTTTGTATTCTCCCAGATGTGCCACTAAAAACCTAATAAAAATTCCACTGACTTGAGTCTAAGGAATACAAATGGAATGTGTTGCCCTACACAGTTTAGGCCTGTTACTTTTTTACATTACAGGGAGTTTCTTCATTCAAGCTCACAGATGGGCCTGAGGTTGACGCCGGTCTTTCCATTCATTTTGAATGGGGGTAGTGCGTTTAGGCTGCAGCGGGGGATACCGCAACAAGAACGCAACGGGGCCTGAAGCGAAAAGTTGAGACCGACTCTCAACTTTTGGAGAAATGCATCCCCACGTCACGCTGCGGTGGCCAGTCATGTTACCGGCGATGAGACTTGTCGGTGTGTTTTGAGCCATGGTTGGAGGAAGTGTGAGAGTCCCGTACAGAAAACATCACTGCCTTTATCGCTGCAATGAGAAAGTTTTAAAAAACTATGAGGGTAAAAAACAAAACACAAGCACTGAACTGCCCGGGAGTTTGTGTAATATCTGAATTTTTCCTGCAACAACAGAGCACTGTATGTCTCACTCGTCTCTTTTCTTTCTCTCTCTCCTGGGAAATCAAGCTGCCTTCATGTGCGGTCAGAAACGTCAAGGACCAATACACGATCGGACGGAAAACAGTAGCGAAATATAAAGTCTACTTGTACTACATTCGGTGGTTTAAGAATACAACAGGACGTCACACAAATGGGCCGTTTCAGCGACACTCCCCCCGCCGCACAACCCTGCGGGAAATCGCCGGATCGCTTTTTTTGGTCTGAATGCCCCGTAAAGAGGCCAACTGTTGTTTGGGACCGCATGGGGCAGTGCACAAGCTTTGGTGCTGAAGAGGCTTTGGGCAAGCTGAAAGAGCAGAGAGTGGCAAGTCAGCAGGCAGACAGAAAGTGAGTGCAGACACACACTGTATACTACTGTGAAGTCTCAGACCTCGCTGTGTGAGTGTCTGTGAACCCGCCTTGGGGGGAGGCAAAGGGTGACCAATCGTTTGACACGCTCAACCTGTATTCTCAGTGAAATGAGGTCAGCCCGCTCACCTGAACACACACTGCCTCCCTCTCTCTTTCATGCACATTGATACACACTGCGCTACAGGCTAATAGTTTTTTTCTTTTCTGCCTCTTTATCACAGGAATCTTTGCCTCAGCTGAAGAATTTCAAAGTGCATTCTTCAATGTACATACACAATACTCATATCAGTAATTTACAGACTCCTGAGGGTCATATGGTTTAGAAGAAAAGCAATAAACTCAGACTCATAGACAGATAATATTTAGAGGAGCAGTCAGTCAAGCATTCAAGGGAATGATAAGACTTCCAATATGGACCTTTAACCTTCAGAATAAGAGGTGTTTAGTTAGTGTTATTAAATGTTTAACTGTACAACAGCTTTCAACAAGACATTAAAAAGACAAAGAAAACCGCACATTGGCTTTTTTTTAACAGTGCCTTACACCGTATGCAAATGCCCATAGTGGCCATGCCAAGCCACCTCCTTAATTGTTCATCCCATCTTTGTTCATGTATTTGTTTAACCAAGAAAATCTATTGGCAATGTACTTTGTCTTGTTTGGATAGTAGAAGAACAAAAGGTAAATCAACTTAGATGGCCCGGTGTTTGTGCTGCAATGCAACAATTTGCACCTGGTGTTCAATAGACCAGTCAACATTAATGGCTGACTCATGAGGCAAAATTAGTTTACAGCTGAGTAGAGGTTATTTTCCACTTCTTTCTCTAATTGTTTTTTGCTTAAATTGGAAAGATAAAAGGGACACATAAGGCGCGAAGCGCCGTGAAGCGGAGCTATTGTCATTTCGACGCCCATGTTATTCAATCTGTGATCAGGCGCTGCAGCGATCGTTTCGGCGTCTCCTCTATGTCTTCCTCGAGCCGCGAGCGAATGTGTCAAGCCACAGGCCACAGAACAGCTGGATACTTTTTAAAATAAAACACAGGGTTATGGCGATTTTGGCTGTCTTGATTTCTCAGCTGTGTCTACAGCTAGACATGTGCTTAGGCACATGGAGAGAGAGAGACAGACGAACAGTACATGCAGATGAATGGCGGCAGTACCCGGAGGTCATCCGCCGGTAAAACTCCCGTTGGATGACGCGCTTCAGAAGGGTTGAAAATCGGCAACTTTCCCTCTTTAGTGTTTAGCTTAGTAAAGCACAGCAACCATAAACAACACTGGCTCTAGCCATTTACTGCTTCCTGTTTGGTGCTGGAGGGAGCGCACCCATTGGTTGTTGGCGATGTTCACATGATTTAACTTCATTACCAAGACTTAAAACTTACGATAATATCAAACACATTTCATTTTGTCATAACGTCAAGACGGGAAAAAGACTGACTCAGACTGAGTTTTATGACCACCTTACAACAAACGATTGAGATGACTCTCAGGATTTCATTCCAATATTGGAAGATAGTCTGCGAGTGGAATTGCTTGAAAAGTCGTTTCGTAAGGTCAGCATTAGTTGTATTAAACTCAGAAGGGTACTCCACTGCTGTAGTATTGCACTTTAAAGAGTAAGTTGACTTAGAAGAGACCAATTTTGAAAAGGAGGGTCAAATTTGAAGCAGCAGAGGCCGGAATATCCTGACCTTTAGTCACTTGCATAGTTCAAACTTCAAACATTCATTAGACCCACCCGTCCTTGTTAATCCGTTGCGTCTTCCTTGTCACAGGCTTTCTGTAAAGATTTGAAGTCTTGAAACTGAGATAACCCAGGTGACATCATGAGGGTTATTTGCAGATTTTAATGTATAAATCTCCTAATGAAATAAACGTCAATAAAGCAGTCTTTACAGAATCCCTACCAGGTTATTGAGAGACGAAGAGTAACCTGCGGTGTTATGGAGTCACTATCTGAAATCAGCTGGTCAGGTCTACAACGGAACAATCTACTGTTCAGACATTTAAATGTAAACTGAAATCCAGACGTCAAAACACTTGATTAGCAGACTTTACTAACGGTTGTTGTTTTATTGCTTGTTTTATTGTATTTGTCTCCCTCAAAAGCAGGATTGATTGAGTGTAGCATCCTGGAGATAAAAGGAACGACCATCATGTGTAAAATTGGTGAAGTGCCCCTTTAACTGTATCCCTGAAATAACTTTTCTCCTTATGTGCAGAATATACAGTATATCAAAGTGGAGTACTGTCCTGGTTGTACTCCTCTCCAGTGAACATTTGAACCCTACAGCATTAAGATGCTGCATGCACACATACCACAAACTTGTGTTGAAATATCTCTTTAAGTCAATAAAGCACCTGGATCATCATGGGACATTAAAGTGGCCATATTATGCTCATTTTAAGGTTCATAACTGTAATTTGAGATTGTACCAGAATAGGTTTACATGGTTTAATTTTCAAAAAACACCAAATTTTTGTTGCTGTTACTGCACATTGCTGCAGCTCCTCTTTTCACCCTGTGTCAGGTCTCTGTTTTAGCTACAGAGTGAGACCTCGCAACTTCTGTAACATCTTTGTTGTCTGTCGCACATGCGCAGTACCTAGGTAAGGATTACATGAGCTGGCTCGCTGTTTCTGCAACTTCGGCCTGTACAAGGCAGGATTAGCCGGGAGACTTCTTCTAAACGAGGGCGCACTTCCAACTTTGTGTGGAATACCTGCAGAACAGGGACATGTAAGTAGTTCTATACAATTTATTTTGTAGATTAGGGTGAATTCATGTGTGTTGCAGCAGTGTTTTGCCATTGAGAACAAGCTAGCATGCTAGTGCTAGCATGCTAACGGTTAGCCCCCTAGGCCCCTCTTCTCGGCTAGTTAGGTAGAAAGCCGCAAAGCAGATTTTGACCAGCTCACCTGGAGACTGAAGGCAGGACACATTCAGAAACCGTATCTCACTCAAAACAGCATGGATGGGTTTTTTTCAAAGTTTGTACGTGTGTGGAAGCACCAGAGACACAAAATAACACCCCAAATCCCAGAATGTTTTTCATAATATGGGCACTTTAATATGTGCACCCATACCAAAGAGGCTGGAAATGGAGAGAAGGAGAGGGAGAGAGAGAGAGAGAGAGAGAGAGAGAGCGCAAGCGAGTTGGTGAGTAAGAATAGGAATGACGAAGAGAAGAGGATGGGATTTCCTAACTTGTATACATGTATTTTAAAAAAACCTTTTGTTTTCAGAATTACATCAAATCCCCCTGCCTGCTCTTTTCCAGGCTTAACAATATGCTACCGGCTTTGGTAAATCTCTGTAATTAATGTTATGTTTTGGAGAAAAGCATATTGATGATGTTAATGACACATGACAATCATCCCTGTCGTGCTGCTCTAAGAGTAGACCTAGTGGGCAGTGTGAGTCATACCATAGGCCCATTGGTGCAGCTCCATCTCCAGGCCTATTGAGCTTTGGGGTGAGTCACTGAGTGAATCATTTAGAATAGAAAGGCTTAGCAGAACACTGCTATTCCGGAGAAAGCTATAATCTCTAGTTGTGTTATTGAACTGCAAATGAGAGCTGAAAATGCTTCCCCAAATGTTTCATTACCCTGTTGCAACAACCAGCCATGGTAGTGAAAAGTCAAAGATGTACAGTTTTTACAGTTATTTATAAAACGTTTTCTCTTCAAACCAATTGTGACAGTCACTTCGAAGTTCTCCACCTACGTGTGTCACAACTCCAGCCAACTCCTAGTCATTCATTATTGTTTTCAACTTGTGTATGCATGCGGGCTAACCTTACGCGTCACATGGTTTGTTACGTAGAACCATCTGAGAAAGCTGTCATTGGAAAATATTTGGGAAAGGATAGGCACTTGCAAAAAATACCTGTTAGGTGATGAACCATCTGTCTATCATGTTTGCCATTGCTATTTTGAACGAACAGTAACAGCCGTCACACACACCTAAACCACACACGTAGCTCCCAGTAGCTCCTCCAAGGACGCCGATTGGTGTGGTAAGCAAGTAGTTCCGATGCAAACGCATTAGGGTGGATGGATTTTCATGTGATGTGTGATCCTGCAATTCTCGCATGATATCGTGAAAATCCAGCCACCGTGCAAAGTAATGCCGACCTTACACCAAACGACTTTTGAAGCGATTCCACTGTCGCAGACTAATTTCCAATATCAGAATGAGATCCTGAGTCTTGCTAGAGTTGGGGCGCGCTCCCGTCGTCTCAATCGTTTGGTGTAAGGTGGTTATAAAACTCAGTCTGGGTCAGTTTTTTTCCCGTCTTGACGTTCCGACAAAATCAAATGTGTTTGATATTATCGTTTTAAGTTAAATCATGTGAACATTGTCAACAACCAATGGGTGCGCACCGTGCGCTCCCTCCAGCACCAAACAGGAAGCAGCAATAGGCTAGAGCCAGTGTTGTTTATGGTTGCTATGGCCCCGCGCTAAGCTAAACGCTAAAGAGGGAAAGTTGCCTATATTCAACCCTTCTGAAGGGCGTCATCCAACAGGAGTTTTACCGGCAGATAAATGTGGACCTCCGGGTACTGCCGCCATTCATCTGCATGTACGGCCGAACAGAAAATCGCCAAACTTTCCCTCAAGTTACCAGCTAATGCTTGCAGTAGCTAGCTAGCTAGCTTGGTTACATTTTTCAAAACGAATCTAGTTGTAGACTTGCCTAGACTTGTCTTAACATATGATGACAGTCTTTAACATTAGATGTGAGATGATTGCTTTTAGATGTGAGATGGTGTCAGACTTTATTCTTTTCAAAGTCTGTTCAAAGTCTTCTGGTGTATGGTAGGCATAACATGCTTGTGTGTCATCATATATAATTGTTTTCACCTTGTGTGTGCACGTATGTTCTGTCTTGTTTAGACAGATTTTGTTACAGTGATAGTGTCGCAAACGTGCAAGATGTAGTCACAAAACTTTACAGGTGTGTAGCTGAAATAGAAATGAAGGCCGAGTCAAAAATGGGTGTAGTCTTAAGAAGGGCGCCAGAAGTAGGGGTTGTAGGAAGCAGAGAGAGGCCCTACTTTACGCTTTACACACGCTTTGTGTGATTTTTGTATATTTGTCTTTTTTATTATAAATATCCTTTTTTTCTTCTTTTTTACTGTATCAGTGTTTGTTAGTGGTGTCAATATGTTCAATGTAAGAATGTCTCCCTGAAATGAACAACCTGTCATGTCCATGTTGAACTGCAATAATAATGATCATAAAGAAAATAAACTAAACAAAAAAATTAAATTTATTGCTGCCTTTTGGATTGTACATTTTCTCAAAGGAGAAGACAAAATGTGATCTACAAAGCAGATACGTATGCTATAGTAGACAAAAGGAAACTGCAACTTAATTTCAGTTGGACTTCAATACAGGTTTGAGTAAACATTACATAATACAGTACATTTAATTAATGATGTCCAAATGAAGCTTTGTGAAGCATTTTCTTTATTGTCTAAGCCCAATAGACTACGCCCTCGGTTGAAAGCACACTGATTTGCCACGCCCTGCTACACTCCGCTATGTCCTGCCACGCCCTGAACTGCTACAACTATTATTTCTAATTATAGTTGCATTCTTATTGTTCTTTATTGTTAATATAATCTCCACTGTTCATCATACCAACTGCTATAATTATTGTGAATCATATTTTTCTTTATCTGTATACTGTATCTGTATCCGTCTCTGTGTCCCAACCAGCACCGGCAAATGGGTCTGTTCCAAGGTTTCTGCCTAAAAGGAAGTTTTTCCGCGCCACTGTTGCACTACAGTAAATGCTTGCTCTTGGGGGAATTGTCGTAATTGTTGGGTCTTTGTAAATTATAGATTATAGAGTGTGGTCTAGACCTACTCTATCTGTAAAGTGTCTTGTTATGATTTGATACTATAAATAAACTGGAATTGGGGACATCCCTTATTTGAATAGCATGAACATGTTCAGTATTACCACAAATTAAAACTCAATTGGTATTAAGCATGCTTTTGCTTACTGCAGTAGCAAACTGTTATATAGGAGAGGCATGACATGTTACATAACCTGCTTAACACCGTTTGACACCAGCTGCTGTGTCTGTTTCAAGGGATTATGGTACACTGCTCGTATAATGATTTATTCTGCTACTATTGTAAAACAATTGCACAACACTTCTCGTGCCTTGACTCAGGATCTTAAAATGTTAATTTCCCAGAGAAGCTGCCATAACAGGATACAATACTATGGACTTTTGACTTAGCTTTTTAAGTGTCATGCACTTGCTTTTCATAATTCTGAATAACAAATTCAGAACCAGTCTCTTTGTGTGGGGTTTAAGGGGAGTTAATCTTAAAACGCATACTATAATTCCTTCAAATCATTTATTGGAATAACTGAAACTTGGGATTGCCTCAAAATCTATCTATCTATCCCCTGAAACCTGTTAAATTGATTGTCATACTTCTGCATGTGTTTAATTTTTACAATTATTATCAGTATCTGACTTGTTATTGTAGCTACATACCAATCAACCCTGTCTGTAATTATTAATTAATGCAAACATTGTGACTCATCATGGAAACGCATTTACTGTTGGTGGTGATCTACATACTATAGTCTACATGTATCTCACCTTTCTGTATTGGTATCTAGAACAGCTGTATATGACATACTTTAACTTGACATCAGGTGTGTAAGTAAAAAAAAAAAAATGCTTGCATTTTCAGTTTACCAGAGAGGTTGAGCTCTAGACTGAGAATAAAGGCGTGTTCAGACACAAAGTAATGTCCATTGTCAAACACGGCACAATTGCATACAAAGTCAATAGGAAGAGGCATGTGGTTGTGAATATGCACAAATTAGTCATGCACAAACAAGGAGTAAGTGTTGACAACAGGGACGTGCACAGGGCAGGGCATTCGCAATGTCTTGGCTGTAGAATAATGGCATGCAGATTAAATCCGCAAATCATTATAAATAATTATAATATATATATATATATATATATATATATATATATAATAACAATATATAATATATAATATAATTTTCATAAAAGGTGGGAAAACGATCCAAAGCGATGCACGTGACATGACAAGCACAATTGGGTTAAGTAGAATTTAAGATAATTGTAAAATGACATGTTACACACTCCAGTACAGTAGGTGGCGGTACACCTAACAGTTGTTTGCAACCCACCACTAAATAAGAGAAGAAGAAGAAGACGACGACGACAAGCACAATTACATTAACGTTACGTTAGCCTACTTGAGGAAACAACTGCAAACAGAGACGGCGCATGCTTCTTACCAGAGCCCCTTATCAAAATTTATCAAGCGTTAAATCCATACTCTCCAGTTGGCAGACGTGATAACGTTCAGTGAGACAAGGGTGAGTTTTTTTAGGTTGTAGAAATGATTAATGATTCATTCTCCTGTGTTTTCCCGCCTTTTTTGATTGTTCTCCCAGCCCTAATTTGTTTCACCTGTTTCCCAGCCTTGTGTCACCTGCCTCTCGTTCCCTCATTACCTTGTGTATTTAGTCTCTGTTCTGTCTTTGTCTCTTGTTGGATTATTGTTTTCTGTTCAGTGTTCGGTGTTGCTTCATGTCAAATTGTTTGCCGTCGTCGTGGCTAGTCTTTTGTGTTTTGCTTCCTGGTCTTCATGCCTGTTTGGATTTTTGTAGTGTTCCTGCCTGCCAACCTCTGGACACTTTTTGTTGTAAGTTTTTGTTTAATAAATTCCTTCTCATCTGCATTTGGGTCCAAGCCTTGTCCATCCCTCGGCAATCTGTGACAGAATAATCTGACCACAAATGGACCCAGCAGGTATGGAGTTTATTCCGTTCATCCACCCGTTAGATTCTGATGGGGAATTCATGATTTCTTTTTATCGCTCCCTGCTCCCTGAATGTCAAACAACCAATCCACCATAAGTAATTTCATGTGAAATGGGTCTATATTTTCAGACTGTTCAAATGTTTTCTGATTTTTAATTCAATTTAAGATGAGTTGCACCCACAAGGCTCCAGAACAGAGAATGAGGTAGAGGAGAATGCTGATCATCAGGAGACCCATGTGAGAGGTATATGAGAGGGCTTATCGCCAAATATGAGAAATGAAAGGACCATGCCAGCTGTTGTGTAGTGAGATATGTGGAAATAATGTTAATCTAAATAAAATTAAACATAAATTATTTTAGAGACCGTTGCATTGTCAAAGATAGCTCTTGCCTGAGCAGAAGAATAACACTATTGCTACGACTACTATTACTACTACTACTACATAATAATACAAAGAGTGAAACAATATATAAATGAAACAATAATAATGGTAATAATGTCATTGATCAGGTGAGGAGCCAAGCCCAAAAGATAATGATCGGAACTGTACAGATTTGGAGATCAACATGGAAATGACCGACAGAAACAAAGTGAGGACAGAGACCCAAGAAGGGAGGATCAGGAGATTGATAGTGAAGAGATGGAGAGTGAGGGAGCAATATCAGAGTCCACAAGGGCGAATATACATACAAAATTAGATTATTTTTTTTTTTGCTAGGGTTACTACATCTAACAGATCCAGACCATGTTCAGAACAACAGTATCAAGTACAATGAGGCCTTCGTCAAATTCACAAATTCAGTCGGGCCCTGTCGTCCTATTATACAGTTCCCAAAAAACCAAGATGGGCGTTCTTTTCAGGGACACTGGTTTGATGACAACCCCTGGCTAGAATATTCTCTATAGAACGATGCCACGTACTGCTTCAGCTATAGGCTTTTTATGAATAAGGAAAAGTATCGGCAGGTCAGCATGGAAGTCTGTGGGGCTTAACCTGTGGAGGCAGGCCAAAGTCAAAGTGAATCACATGATAAGCATGATCAGGTGGAATGAATTTAAAAGAAAAAAATTGGAGATGGCTTTTGCGGTGGACGATTCTCAGATACAAGCAGCCAAAGAGAGAGGCAGGAAAAACCGAGATTATCTGTTAGGCTATGGTTCAAACCCAGCACACAGAAAACAACCACGGACTCAGAGTGTAGATAAACAAAAGTGATTTTTTTTTAATGAAAGTTAAGTTCATCAAGTAACAAAAAAATGAAAATACAAAGTAGGTCGGCTCCGGACTGGGGCGGGCAGGCAGTGGAATATCCGGACGTTTCTTTTGCAGGAATCCAAACGAGGTGGCGGAAAACTGGATGTGAAAGAACTGGAGATACGGAACGCCACGGCAGCAGGTTGAGTGGTGTGGGTCTGAGCGGCGCAAAAATAACTCACGTTAGCAGGAGCAAGACATAATAACAAGGAGACAAAACAAACGAGTTAGCTAACTGTAACTTGGGAGCCTAGTTACCGCACTGGTAGGTGCAACAATCTGGCGCCGATGGAGAGCCATGCCCAGGAAGAAATACTGCCAGGTTGATAGTGGAATTAGATGCAGCTGCGCAGGTAAGAATCAGTGGAAGCGCCCGCAGCTGTACGGAGAGGTAGATCTTCCAGCCACGCCCCTTGACCTACTTTCAGGCGAGTCTGCCATACACACCGGCAGACAACACACACACGCACGCACGCGCACACATACAGACACCACTGACAAAGTGTGGACAAAACAAGGGAGGAAAGGGACAGAATGGGGAAAGAACAGCCGCCCACATAACATTATCTTCCGTTTGTGTCACAATACAATGTGTTTGATCACATTGTACCTTGCAAGACAAGGTTTGTCCTTTTAGGGGTAGTGATGAAAGCTGGACAAGTTCAAACAGAGGACATTTCCTGAATCTGGTGGATTTGCATTTGCCAATATGACAGCGTACTCAAGCTTCATCTTGATGTGGTCAAGGGAAAAAAAGCATCAAATCAGAAGTCCCAGGTGTCTCTTCTATCCAATATAACCCAAAACGACCTTATAAAAGCACTAAGTATCCATGTAAAACGGGCCATCCAGAAGGAAGTGAAGGAAGCATCACTATTTTCTATTTTGATCGATGAGACCTCTGATGTGTCACACATTGAGCAGGTGGCCTTTTGTTGTGCGCTATGTGCATGACATGGCTATAAAGGGACGCTTCCTCCAACTATGTGATGCGGTGTCAACAACTGAAGAAGCACTGGAGAATAAGGTAATGAGGCTACTTGAGGAAAATCACCTGAACATCTGTGGGCAGGGATATGATGGGGCAGCCAATATGAGTGGACCTTACAAAGGGCTGCAGTCTAGGATACAGAGACTAAATGAGAAAGCATTGTATGTGCATTGCCATGCACATTGTTTGAATCTCGTTTTAGTAGAAAGTTCCAAATCCAGCACTTTGTGGATTTTTTTTCACAGTTGTTGAGAAACTGTATACATTAATTGCCAACTCTCCAAAGTGCCATGCCGCAATTGTGGAGAAACAGAGAGCCATCAATCCAGATCAGCGCATCCTTGAGCTACAGAAGCTGTCAGACACCTGTTGGAGCTGCAGGGAAAATGCCTTGAAGGCAATCAGAAAGGTCCTCCCTGCTGCCCTAGACCAGTGTTTCCCAACCTGGGGTCTGGGGACCCCTCAGGGGGGGCGGCAAAGATCACAGGGGGTGCGCAAGTCTTTATCTGGTTTGATGTTGAGGAAAAAAAAAAAAAAAGTTAAATTATGATAATATACTAAAATATATAATGTATACAAAAGTCTGTATAAAAAACTATATTTTTGTTCTCGCTTAAAATTGTAGGCAGGCTACTTAGTAGGCCAAACCTCCGGGACCTCTTAACCTGGGACCCTTGCTGTCATCAGGTCAGCTGCTAGCTGCTATCATCCTCATTTTTGCCGCCACGGCCTCACTATTTTATGAATGAAACATGGCGGAGAAATGTAAAAGTGCTGATAACTCCTCTGTATCAAAAAAGAAAGTAAGGCTCTATCTCGAGAGTTACCTCAACTTCGGTTTCGTGGGGGGGGGGGGGGGGGGGGGCTCAGCTTTTCTTAGACATGAGTAGGGGGGTGCGCCAAGGAAAAAAAGGTTGGGAACCACTGCCCTAGACTACCTGTGGGATCTGAGGGGGTATGAACCTCCTGATCTGTCTGGAGGAGAAGCTAAAATGCTGTTGACCGATTTTGAATTCCTCCTCTGTCTTGAAATCACAACACCTGTGTTTGTGGAAACATCAATTGCCTCAAAAGCTCTCCAGCAGGATGACCTGGACTTGGCTGCTGCTTACTCTGTGGTGGATGGTGTCCTGAAGCGAGTAGAGGAGCTAAGGAGTGATGGCCAATTTTCACAGATCTTCCAAAACGCCACAGTAAGTGCAGAGTCTGTGGACATTGATATACCAACACAGATACCAGGCCAAGGAAGACGAAGAAAAGCCCAAGAAGAAATTCAAATACAGCTCCTCATCAGCAACTGAGGATCACCAGGCCCAGACACTGGAGGAGTACTACAGGGGAAGGCTGTACTTCACTTTTCTGGACAAACTGAGGCAGGAGCTTCAGAGGCGGTTCTATGGAGAAGGGCACACTAAAGACGTCATCACTTCACTGCAGAGCCTCACTGACCTAGAACAGTGGAAGGACATTGAACCAGGGTCTTAACATTGTGAATTTATTAATTTATGACACAGACAGTAGTGTGACTAATTTCTTCCCCAATTTAATTTAAATACTAATTTGGTCTCTGTTAAACATTTGTGTGAACTTCTGGTTAACTAAATTGTTCCTCTTTCTTAGCGCCAAATTAATTTTTTTTTGTCTCCTTTCCCCACTGTATTCCTCTCTTCTTAAAACTTATACACAGAATACAAGAATATTCATCCCTGTTCCTTCACTTTGTTCTTGTTTTTCCAGTTAGACACACACACACACACACACACACACACACACACACACACACACACACAAATAGTGCGTGGCACTATCTTTGTGGGGACCTGTCATTGACATAATGCATTCCCTAGCCCCTTATCCTAACCTTAATCATCACAATTAAATGCCTAATCTTAACCCTTACCCTCACCCTAACCATAACCTAATTCTAACCCTAATCCTAAAACCAAGTCTTAACCCTCAAACAGCCCTTTAAACTTGTAGGGTCCAGCATTTTGGCCCCACAAAGCTGTCGGGACCCCACAAGTATACTGTATTCCCGGTTTTTGGACCCCACAAATATAGTTAAACACACACACACACACACACACACACACACACACATACATACATTACTGTTGTCTCACTCATTGTTAAATAAAAAAAAAGAAATACTATTTCATTCATTCATCCAAGCGTAATGAGTTGTTATTCTTTAATATATTTGATACTTTGTGTATGGCTTAGTCTTAAAATTTTTATGTTTGTGTGGTCAACTCATGCCTCATCAGAAGAAGTTGGACACTAAATGCTGAATGGACTGTTGCTACTTTGCGATTGAGAAAGCAGAGTAGCATCGTAGCAAATGAATGTTCTGTGACACTTTGATAAACAATAGTTAGGCTACTTTTAATATTGTAGTGTAGTAATAATAATACAAACTGGTCCATTTATTAACTGTATATATTTATATTTTGACTTAAGATGGAAAATAAGCAGCTTGTGTTTTTTTTATTTGATCACATTTGAAGATAAAGCCTTGTTTTGACTTTAGCTGTACTAACTATCTGTTCTAGTGTACATCTGTATATAAAAATACCTGGCAATCATATATATCTCTGGAAGTAAAAGGTTTGTATTCTTGTGTTTTAAACTTGTTGGGTGATTATTGATTACATTAATGACAGATTATGCCTTCAAGAAAACAATGTTTGTATTACAGACCAGTATTATACTACAGATATATTATCTGTAGTGGGTTCTCATTTTTAATTGTCCTTTATACGGTTTTTATAGTGAATGTTGTAGTTAAACTCTGGCTTTCAGTTGTCACCCTACCACTCCAAATGTAAAACTGACATTTACAAATATGCAATAATGCAATAACAGTCAAACAAGTACTTGGGTATGTGTTTTCATTTATATTTAGCATTCAATATCGCAATCGCTGCTGTCAGTCCGTTACCGTCTGGCTCAAGGCCGGCAACAAAAGGGAGGTCACACACAGATACATTAGTCAAAAAGTAGTTTATTTAACTAAATAGACTAATAACACAAATTAACTCAACATAAATACCATAGTGGGGTGTGTAAATGTACGACATCAGTCGTGTTTGCCATGTGTGGGTGAGTGAATGAATAGTGTGATGTGTGTTGTAAGGTGCAACAAACCAAACAAAGAACAAAATGGTGGATGGATGCAGTAGGACCAGCTGAGAGAGAGTGAGACTCCCAGGAGGGCAGTCTTTTATGCCTTCTGTAAGCCACGCCCAGATGGCCAGGTACAGACGACCCTCCCAGCTCCACCTACCCGCACACTCCCAGCGCCTGCAGACAAAGGAGCAGAACATGACAGGCAGGCAGATTGGGAAGGGTCATCACACCCCCTCCCTTAAGATGGGAGTCCTCACTATTACAACATGCAACTCCAGCTGTCCCAAGTACATTTAAAAAAAAAAATAAAAAAAAGGGTGAGTCAAAACTCAAATTTCGGATCTTCAACAATCAATTTTAACCTGTATGTCAATACAACCTGCAGACGCCCTCATAGCTTACCCATCAAGGTCACCCTCCGAGCAACCTTGGTACCTATAGGAAGCAATCTAAGAGAGAACACCACCAAACGGATAGAAAAAGATACTGCATGAAGCAAACCCAAGTCACTTAAATAGTCATAGCTCTGGACATGGCATCAGCCACTGTATTTTCAGCTCCTTTTACATGTCGTATGTCTAAATGAAATGGTTGGAGGAACCAACGCATAAGCCGCTGATTTGGATTTTGGAGTGAGTGGAAAAAAGTTAGAGGATTATGATTGGTATAAACCACTACCGGACTCACTCCACCCCCCACATAAACTTCAAAGTGCTGCAATGCCCAGATGAGGGCCAGTGCCTCTTTTTCAATGATCGAATAATTCAGCTGATGTGAATTAAACTTTTTAGAAAAGAAACTCACCGGACAGCCGACACCATTTTCATTAGTCTGCATGAGTACAGCACCAGCTCCCACCTTACTAGCATCCACATACAGCGAAAAAGGCTGGTCCATCTGTGGGGCTGCTAGGACAGGGGCAGAACACAATAACGACTTCACAGACTCAAAGGCATCTTGACATGGAAGCGACCATACAAACTTAACCTTTGGGCTTAGTAGAGAAGTGAGTGGAGCTGCTACTGTTGAGAAGTGTTTACAAAACCAACGATAGTAACCCACCATACCCAAGAAACGAGAGAGTTCTTTCTTGGTAGTCGGAACAGGAAACCGGTCAATAGCTAACACCTTTGCTCTTACTGGACAAACCTGCCCTTGGCCAACCACCTTGCCCAGGTAGGTGACTGTTGCCTTAGCAAACTCACATTTTGCCAAATTGATGATCAAACAGGGCCTGGATGCGCTGAAGATGAGCCTCCCAAGAGTCACTGTATATCACATCATCATCTAAATTGACAGCACAACCCACCAGCCTTGACACAACCTTATTCATTATACGTTGGAAAGTGGCTGGGGCGTTACGTAACCCAAATGGCATTACTGAATGGGAGTACAAACCACTGGGTGTAATGAAGGACGCAATCTCTCTAGCTCAGGACTCAGAGGAACCTGCCAATAACCTTTAAGTAGGTCAAACTTACTGACAAACTTAGCAGAGCCAACTTGGTCCACACAGTCCTCCATACATGGAAGTGGAAAAGAGTCAGGCTTCGTCACTTGGTTCACTTTATGAAGATCAGTACATGGTCTAAACGTACCATCAGGCTTCTTTACAAGCAAACACGGAGAGGACCAACTAGATGCACATGGCTCAGCAATGTTATTTTCCAACATATACCTGACCTCTGCTTCCAACTGCTCGCGTTTATCTGGAGACATGCGATACAAGCGTGGTCGGACTGGCTTAGCATCTCCCACCTCAATATCGTGTTCAATAAGATGAGTACGAGACGGAACATCAGCAAATAAACACGGATACGTTCTCATCAGTTTCACCAACTGTGCACGCTTTGGTTCAGGTAAATGTTTTAACACTCCCTCCAGTTTATCAAGTGACTCAGAGTTCTTAAGACGCCCTCTTAACACACTATCATTGGGTGCAACCAACTCTTCCCCATCTTCCACTGTCGGATCCACAGATGGAGGTGAATGCTCTACTGTAACTGCTGCAGCACCTGAGGAAACCGTAGACCCGGGACCTGGCATAGCAGAGCGAGCATAATAGGGCTTCAACAAATTAATGTGGCACAACTGTACAGACTTCTTTCGATTTGGGGTTGAGATAAAATAGTTCAGTCTGACACTTTTTGGGTCACTGTATACGGGTCACAGAACTTGGCCTGAAAAGGAGAGCCAACCAACGGCAGAAGTGCCAGAACCTGATCACCTAGGCTAAATTCATGGCGTTCTCCCCGCTGATCATATAGAGTTTTCATTTTTGTCTGAGCTTCCTGCAGATTATCTCTCGCCAATTTATTTGCACGGTACAACCGCTCTCTGAAACCATTTACGTAATCTATTAAAGTGGTTGGAACCTCCCCAGCATTCCAGTCCTCATGAAGTGAGGCTAAAGGGCCTCTGACTTTGTGACCAAAAACCAGGTCATTAGGACTAAAGCCCAAACTCTCTTGGGACTCCTCTCTGGCAGCTAACATTATCCAGGGTAACCCCTCTTCCCAGTCATGGTCAAACTCAGTGCAATAAGCACGGAGAAGACACTTTAGGGTTTGATGAAACCTTTCCAGAGCGCCTTGGCTCTGAGCATGGTAAGCGCTGGACTGAGAATGTTTGACATTTAGCTGCTTTAACACCTCCGCAAACAACTTTGAACAGAAGTTAGAACCCTGATCGGACTGAATAACCTTGGGATACCAAAAATAGACAGGAACTGTGTAAGAGCTTTCACAACTGACTTAGTGGTGATGTTTCTGAGGGGATAAGCAGCAGGATAACGTGTAGCCTGACACATCACTGTAAGCAAAAAGGTATTTCCAGCTTTCGAGCGTGGCAAAGGACCAACACAATCAATGATCAGATGCTCAAATGGATGTTCAGCAACTGGAATAGGATACAATGGGCAGGCTTAATTACCAGTTAACTGACATGTATGGCAAGTTTTAATAAAAGCTGAAATGTCTCTCTTCAAAAGAGGCCAGTAAAAATGACGTAGAACTCAATCATAGGTTTTCCTTACCCCTAAATGACCTGCCATGCCATCATGAGCCACCTGAAGTACAGTAAGTCTTAACGTAGAGGGCAGAACAATTTGCACAACTTCATCCCCCACAAAACAGTCCCCCCGGGGAACACACTTTCTCACCAACAGGCCGTCTTGGACAAAATAACCACAGCCCACATTCTCCACCTCATCCGGAAGAACTTTGCTGTACAGAGCCTGAAGGGTTGGATCATCTCTTTGCTCTTTTACCAGCTCATGGCAAGGGAAAAGCAGGCACAGGAAATACAGACTCTCTTTTCCTAACTGAGCTATCAAGACAGGAACCATCACTGGCTCGGCTCATAGCCCGTGTCACTGCACAATTTGAAAGCACCACAGAAATGTTTTTGGGCGACTCAGAACCTTCTACCTGGTTAGTTGGAGTATCCACCGGAACAGATGAAACAGGCCACGCACGATTTCCTGCCAGGTCATTTCCCAGAATGATGTGTACTCCCCCCACAGGCAAAGAAGGCCGCACCCCCATGGTAACTTCACCTTGCACCAGATCTGAGAAGAGTGTCAATTTATGCTGTGGGGCAGAAAAAACAGTCGAACCCATCCCCCGAACAGCGATACTGGAACTGGTTTCTGTCCCAGAGGAGAAGGATAGCACAGAGTCCACAATAAATGAGTCAAGCGCCCCTGAATCCCGTAATATATTTACAGGAACTTTCCTGTCACTCCCAACCAGTGAAACATAACCATCAGCTACAAACGCAGCATAACCGGGATCAATCTCCTCATCAACTGATGAAATAGTCCACTGTTGCTCCTTCACAGGAACCTCAGTCCCCGACTCTAATAATAAAGGTTTTGTCTGCTCCTGCACAGCAGCAATGATACGACTTCGCTCTGCACGCAAAGATGCAGCAGCAGCAGATGACTTTGCTGGCGAATACACAGGCTTCAACTTTTTCTTTAACACCGGGCACTCATTTCTCCAGTGACCCTCACCCTCCCTTCTGAGAAACTCATGTTAGAGTGGGCAGCATCTCCACGACCACGATTCTCCCCAAAAAAAACTCTATGGGTCAAGACAAACTCATCTGCCAATTTAGCAGCATCTGTAACTTTGCTTACTTTCTGTTAATTTATGTAAATTACAACACGACCAGGCAGAGTATTTTTAAACTGTTCCAGCAAAATGAGTTCCTGCAAATCCTCAAAGGTTTTTACCTGAGACGCAGCACACCATCGATTAAAATGAGTGGCCAAATCACGAACAAATTCAGTGTGAGACCGCTTCTCCTTTTTTTCTGACCTGAACTGCTGACGATATGCTTCCGGCACCAATTCATAGGCCCTAAGTACAGCAGCTTTAACCAGTTGGTAGCTAACACTGTCAGCAACACTCATGGCTGAGAATGCCTCCTGGGCTTTGCCAGTGAGCACACACTGAAGCAGTAAAGTGCTCTTGTAGCAGGTGCAGATTGACGACAGAAGGATGAATCTGTTGCCACATATTTTAATTTTTAAAAAAAAACCTCTGTAATTAACAGAAGAAAGACAATATAAGTTGCACTGTAGTTTCCACAAGCCTAATGGCTGCCGACATTAACAGACACTTCCGCAAAACTAAACTCACGTTCTCATTTGAACACAAAATACACTGCATCATTACAGCTGCCCCAGTTACATACTACACAGTGGTTCTAAACAGATTATATTCAGATATCCATTTCAAACATCTGGCATTGAATAACAAAAAGAAGGGGGTGGGGGGTCTGGGCTTGACGGTGGCTGGTTGAAAAAATTTAAACATATCGCCCAACCCAGTCCCTTCCTAGCTTACCAAGAGGTCTCTCTGCCGATGGCAGACTAGCTACTTCGCTGGTAGGAGAGCGGAGATAGCTACTACGAAGACGGATAAGCTAACGTTAGGGCTAACTAGCTAGCTTATCCGTCTCTCCGGAGCCAGCACTGCCGCTGTTCACCTGTCGGCTGTTTGGCTAATTTTCTGTAACCAACGTAGCATTATAACATGGTGGAATAATCAAGCTAGCAAATAAAATTATCCAGCTATCCCTATGGATGTATTACAAGAAAGTAGTCCATGAAAAACCATGGATGTATTGTGATAAACAGTATATTCACCACTGTTTCGGTTGTTTTTCTGCCACCAATTTGTGCGCAGTTGCAGTGACGTAACTGTGACGTCCACTCCAAATTGGTCAATAGAAAATTTGTATTTGGATATACAATTTATTTTTTAAATGATAACAAATGAAATTAATAATGAATGTGATGTTTTATTTAGCAGAATTACATTGTTGTTCTATCCTATCCAATATTTCCTATATTTCTAAGCAGATATTCTGATAAAATTTCTAAAAATATATATATATATATAAATCCTAGGATGCCGAAGTCATGACCTGCCCTCTCTGCCTTTGATTGGCTTACCCTGATATTCTTACCCTAACCCTAGTCTCGCTTTGCCAGACCATCCACACGCTGCGGAGCGGAGGGGGGTCTGGCTACTCCAACACAGCATTCCGGGATGGGAGAAAAACGTGCTCTGGTTTATTGGCATTTCTTTAAACCAATCCCAATCGTCAAGGGCGGCGCTAAGCTCCGCACAGAGCCGTTCTAAAATAGTCGTGCGAGAGAGAACTTAGATTGGACAGATAGTCTAGCTATCTGTCTGGATTTACCCTGCAGAGATCTGAGGAGCAGTTAACCATAGTCCTCATAAGTCCACCGGAGTTTAAAATTCCAACACAAAGGAAGCGGAAGGAAAAGACATGCATCCGGCAGAATTTCCTGCGGCACCGGGGCTCCTAAACCTAACCAACCCAACCAACAAAGGCAACGAGTACTAGACAATCGGAGGCAGAGCAGGGCGGGTCATGACTTTGTCATCCTAGAAAAACAAATGTGGCTTCTGGTGCAACAACCTGACAAACCCTACCCCTGTGTGTCCCTGCCCCTGCTTAGATCAATGCTGGGGTAGTCTGGATCAACAGAAGTACATTTCCAGGATAAAGCCTGACATCTGATGTTAGGCTTTGCCCCTGTGGACGAAGTACACGCGGCGATACACTGGTAAAAGCAAATTACGTTTAACCATGTATCCAGCTAATATCAATATCTCACGTTACTGTGTTGTGTGAACAATTATCTTTATTTAATATTGTATGTGGTGTTTTCTTTTGCAGGGTGCAATTGTTCCACCAAAACAAGTTCCTTCCCGAGACCATTTTAAAGAGCCACCGTTACAGCGTCCGGAGTTTAGCGCCACCCAAAACGATTGTGATTGGTTTAAAGTAATGCAATCAACCCAGAGCGTTTTATTCTCTTATCCTAGAATGTATGTGTGTTGTAGCCAGACCTCACTCCACAGCGCTGTGGAGATAGGTCCAGCAATGTGAGACTAATGCTGGGGTACAAATGTAAGATTTGGCCTGAGAGTGGTGTAAGAGGAAAGGGCTGATATCTAAATCAAAGGGGTTATATTTTTAGTTGGCAATCCATCCAATAGCTGTTGAGATATTTCACTCTGGGCGTAAGCATTGGACCAAAAGACCAATCACCCAGCCAAACAACACTTCCATTCTTAGAGTTATGCCACAAACACAATAAAAATGAAGGATTCTTATTGTACATTATATCTATTGTATATACTGTATCTAATGTTAAAGATAAAAAAAAGCAGAAACAGTAGGTGCTTTTTGAATTCTTAAATAAGCATCCACAGCTGAAGCTCTATTGTATATAGCTTAATCATTAGCAATATGATAACAGTGTCAGTAACTCTAAACTGCTATTAGACACCCTTACATCCTTACGGCCACAGCCATTACACAGAATGGATCTCCTTATCCTTAAAGTGGATACAGAGAGAAAATAATTTATTCATTTGATTCGCTGTTACCCATTAATACCACTAGGAGTGTGTGTGTGTGGGTGGGTGGGTGGGTGCGTGCGTGCGTGCGTGCGGCCCACAGCAACATATGCAGCATCTGGAGCTCTCCTCTTCTGCTGTGTGTATTTGTCTGTGAGCCTGCACATCCTAGACTATTAGTAATGCATTTCAGGTCCAAATAAATTAATGATTTGAGTGTTTTAGACCACATTAATACTGAACCACACAGCAGATACAAACACACTGGGGCCTATTATTGACCCATGTAAAAGCCAATTTAAACTTTAAAAAGATGTGTTACCTTCAAAATACACCAGTGTTCATTTCTGAAGATGTTGTACTAAGATGAGGAATTAAAAATGACATCTATATGCTTAATATGCAGCATGCAGAGTATGGAGAGAGAGAGAGAGAGAGAGAGATCATAGAAGAAAATCAGAACCCACCTGGACTAGAGATTGAAGTCCCAGGGAACATGACTAAAGCCAAGGTTGAAGCACAAAAGACAGAGTGAACACATGACTTCATTAAATGGGGTAAAATGATCTGTGTAGCCTAATGTGAGCGCCACACAAACACTCTTTTTACATTTTCCTGTTTTTCATAAAATGACATTTTTTAGTGAGAAACAAGTTCCATCTGATGTCAGGGTGTTTGTAAAATGTATCTCATACCCCATTTCCACCAACGAGAACCAGGCGCTGATTCGGAGCTAGAGCTAATGCCGGTTCGGAGTTGGTTCGACTGACGAGCCTCCAAAGAACCGGTTTGCTTTTCCACAGGCTGAAGAGCCAGCACGGAGCCAGGTCTTACGTCACTGTATACGTCTCATCTTTCCCAGCCACGTTAGCGCGGCGGCCCAAACACAAACACACCATCAACAATGGCGGACGTTGCTTTGCTATTGATGTTCATGGCTTTGCGGACCTACATCGGCATCCAAACTCGGCGGATCCAACGTGTTCGTGCGGCTCGCCTTTATTTGTACAGACGGAGATTACAAGCGAGAGTAACGGTATGTACATAACATTTATTTTTAACATTGTCATAGGGTGATCAGACGTCCCGAAAAAATCGGGACAGTCCCGAAATCCAAGCAGTTATCCCGTGAAAATTAGAGCAAAGTCTCAAGAGCAGACTCTCGAGTAGCTATAGTCTGATAGAACATTAAAAACTGTTGCTCCTCATTGGCTGCAACAGTACATAGGCGACTAGGTGTGAATTTTGATAACACGCATTGCTATTTTTCATTCATTCATTGTTGAAATGGAGGCTCAGGCTGGTGCCCTGGGACCCGATGAACACGTAGCTAAAAAGCAAAAACGTCTCTGCAGGTACCAGGAGGACTGGGTAGGGAAATACCCCTGGATTACTGCAATTTTACGTGATGCAAACAAAGCGTTTTGCAACGTATGTAGGAAGGAGTTTGGTATTTCACATGGGGGGGGGAGTCAGACGTCAGGCTGCATGCTAGCAGCAAACTACATATAACTAACAGCACAACTGTCCAGACCAACACTTTGGTCTCATCCTTCTTTAAGCGGGAGGATGACTCCATGTATAATAAAATAGCTGCTGCTGAGCTGATTTTTTTTACTTTTATTTTTGGGTTTACATGACAGACAGTTGAATTCCTGAATAAAAATAATAAATCATTATACATAAATATATAATATACAACATACATACATAAATCAGTTTTCACTGGACAAGAAGGCTATGAAAATAAGTTGTCTGAAAAGACAATGTATGAACAAAGACTGAAAAAAACCTTATAAATAAAGTAGCCCTGTCTTTTAAGTGGTAACTTACTTATAGATGAATTAATCAGAATCCGAAAAGCTTTATTGCCAAGTACGTTTTTTACACATACAAGGAATTTGTTTTGGTGCTGTAGATGCACGTCACACATTCTCTAAAATAAGTTAAACAAGCAAGTTAACAGAACAAACAATATAAGTATAAATATATATATATATATATATATACACACACACAGAATGTATTAAAAATAAGAGAGTAATAGTTAAGATAAAAAGCAGATTAAGTACAGTGGCATGTAGAGCTAGAGGGGGGGTGTGGAGAGAGTCAGGGTGGTTTCTAGGCCTTGTTGATAAGGCTAGTGGCAGAGGGGAAAAAACTGTCCTTGTGACGTGAGGTTTTGGTCCTGATGGACCTCAGCCTCCTGCCAGAGGGGAGTGGCTCAAAGAGTTTGTGTCCGGGGTGGGAGGGGTCAGCCACAATCTTTCCAGCACGCTTCAGAGTCCTGGTGGCGTAAAGGTCCTGGAGCGGCGGCAGATTGCAGCCAATCACCTTCTCAGCTGACCGAATGACACGCTGCAGTCTGCCCTTGTCCTTGGCTGTGGCAGCAGCGTACCAGATGGTGATGGAGGATGTGAGGATGGACTCAATGATGGCTGTGTAGAAGTGCACCATCATTGTCTTTGGCAGGTTGAATTTCTTCAGCTGCCGCAGGAAGTACATCCTCTGTTGTGCTTTCTTGACGAGGGAGCTGATGTTCAGCTCCCACTAGAGGTCCTGGGAGATGGTAGTTCCCAGGAAGCGGAAAGACTCCACAATGTTAATTGTGGAGCCACAGAGGGTGATGGGGGGCAGGTGGGGCTGAGTTCCTCCTGAAGTCCACAACCATCTCCACTGTCTTTAGAGCATTGAGCTCTAGGTTGTTTTGCTTGCACCACTTCACCAGGTGGTCAGCCTCCGACCTGTAGGCGGACTAGTCTCCATCAGAGATGAGTCCGATGAGGGAGGTGTCGTCCGCAAACTTCAGAAGCTTGACAGACTGGTGACTGGAGGTGCCGCTGTTGGTGTACAGGGAGAAGAGCAGAGGAGAAAGAACGCAGCCCTGAGGGGATACGGTGCTGATGGTCTGTGAGTCGGAGAAGTCTTTCCCCAGCTTCACATGCTGCTTCCTGTCAGACAGGAAGTCAGTGATCCACCTGCAGGTGGAGTCAGGCACGCCTAGCTGGGAGAGTTTCTCCTGAAGCAGAGCGGGGATGATGGTGTTAAAGGCAGAGCTGAAGTCCACAAACAGGATCCTGGCGTAGGTTCCTGCGGAGTCCAGGTGCCGGAGGATGTAGTGTAGGGCCAGGTTGACTGCATCGTCTACAGACCTATTGGCTCTGTAGGCAAACTGCAGGGGCTCCAGGAGGGGGTCGGTGATGGCTTTGAGGTGAGAAAGCACAAGGCGCTCAAAGGACTTCATAACCACAGAGGTCAGGGCGACAGGTCTGAAGTCATTAAGTCCTGTGGTCCTTGGCTTCTTGGGAACAGGGATTATTGTTGAGGTCTTGAAACAGGCTGGCACGTGACATGTCTCCAGTGAGGTGTTAAAAATGTCTGTGAACACTGGAGACAGCTGGTCAGCGCAGTACTTCAAGCTAGATGGGGAGACAGCATCCGGTCCAGCAGCTTTCCTGGGGTTCTGTCTCTTTAACAGTCTGTTGACGTCTTCCTCATTGATGGAGAGAGTCGTCACTGAGGTGGGTGGGGAGGTGGAGGGGGGGACCTTTAAGGTGGGGGAGGTGGAGGTGATGCACTGTAGCTGGAGCTGTTGGGAGGTGTCGCGGGGGATGGTGTCAGGGAAGACCCTTTGTTGGGAGGTGTTGAGGGGGATGGTGTCAGGACCGACCCATTGTCCATCAAAGCGACAGTAGAAGTCGTTCAGGTCGTTGGCTAGGCGTCGGTCGTTGGTGTACGCTTCACTGCTACAGCTCAGCTGTTTTTATAGTATTTATACTGCAGTGTATTCTTGATAGAAAATATACCTATACCCTATTGCCCATAAATGAAACTTATATATGTAATTTTTTTATCTTTACAGGCAATCTTACAGCTGAAGGCAAGGCAGAGGTCACCTGTAATGTGGGCATACCCACGATCTGACCACTGGTGGGACACAATTGTTCCGGATTTCACCCCGTTACAATTTATGCAGAATTTCCGAGTATCCCCAGAATCGTTTGAGTACATCTGCAGTCACGTCAAGCATGCCATGGGGAGAAGGAACACAAACTACCGTTTGTGTGTCCCAATCCGAAAGCGTGTGGCAATTGCCATCTGGAAACTGGCCATGGGTGGTGAATACAGGACAATCGGCCATCTTTTTGGAGTAGGCCTCAGCACTGTATTTAATTGTGTTCAGGAATTCTGCAACACAGTCATCACGGTGCTCTTTCCCGTCCACATAAAATTTCCTGATGCTGAAAAGTTGTTAGAAATGGCCACTTTCTTTAATAATCGTTGGAGAGTTCCACAGTGTATGGGTGCAATTGATGGCAGCCACATTCCAATAATTGCACCAGAGGACTATCCACGAGACTATTTCAAATCGTAAAGGCTGGCATTCTATTGTTCTGCAAGCAGTTGTGGATGGCAAAGGTCTTTTCTGGGATGTTTGTGTTGGCTATCCAGGGAGTGTGCATGACGCCAGAGTGCTACGACAGTCACATTTGTGGGAGGTCCTAAGTGACGGGGAATTACTAGGGCAAAACAAAGTGACCATCTCTGGCTGTGATGTTGGACATTACCTGATCGGTGATCCGGCATACCCCATGCAGAATTGGCTCATGAAGCCCTTTTCCGACACTGGCAGACTGACCCCTGAACAGCACACCTACAATTACAGGCTGAGCAGTGCACAATCGGTTGTGGAGATGTCTTTTGGGAGATTAAAAGGACGATGGAGGTGCCTCCTAAAAAGAAACGACTGCAGGCTGGAGCTGAGCAAGAGGATGGCACTGACCTGCTGTGTGCTCCATAACATTTGCGAGGAACATGGTGATACTTTCACTGAAGAGCACCCAGACAGGACTCTAAACATTAAGCCTCCTGTTCAGACATTACCTGAGCGTGCGAACACAGAAGGGGCTGACATCAGAGCTGCATTAATGATGCATTTTAACAGAGGGAACGAGTGATTCTTTAAATACACCAATGCCATATTTTTGTAACACTGCCGTTTGTGTTTGAGGACATCTGACTTTTCACAAATTGTATTATATTCTCATCTATTGAATAAACCCTATTATTTCTAAAACTTGCATTTTGTGAATAATTTCATAAGCCATTGTATTGCCCTGTAAACACCTACTTGACTGTCTGGCCAGGAGAACTGCTCAATTCTTGCTTTATGGTCCTCAATCAACGACCATTTCACACTTCTGACTGGCATGACACATTCTTTTGTAAATATTCTTTTGTTTGAATTCAGCCATTATAGCCTTTATTCAGGCATTATGGCTTGCCATCAACTCCCCTTCAAGCCCACTATCCACCTATTATCTGAAGCCTTTCTAGAAAACAAACCAAATATTGTGATTTCTTGTAACAAAATATATTGTGAAATAGATATAGCTCCTGCACGACAGGTGGACTAGAGCTATAATTAGCACCAAACTACTTAACAATTTAAAATATTAATATTACACTTTTCCTCAATTCACTTTAAACCACCAAGTTTTTATTAACTTCCAATCATGAATTAATTTGGATTTTATTTGGATCATATTTAATGTTGAAATGTTATAGAAGTTTATATGCGGCTAATCGCTTCACCTGATTAACATGTTTAATGTACACATTATTTATATGAAAATACACCAAATCACATAAAAACACACACAAACCATATATGATATTTGCCTGTTAAGTGTTAAAGAAACTGAACCAGACATTTGTATTAATGAACATGTTTATTTAAACAAAAACAACCAATAAAAAACCTTACAAAACTTTGAAAAATGTAAAGTGCAGTTTGTGAAAACAAAAATTGTAAATACTTAATTTAAATAAAAGATTTACATAAAAAGCCACCAAAAATACTGTGGCGATATCATTTTTGCCCTTGTGCCTCCATTACGGCCACCATGCGCCCCATGAGTCCAAGCAGGGAATGTGTGTCCGCTCTCATGTCCTGACGCAAGGCATCGTCCATTTCATCTGTCCTTTCCAAATATTGCACCAGTTCTGAGGTACTGTCTCTCTTCCTTTTTCCTGTGTACAACAATAATAGCAGATGACAGATCGTCAATGTGTTGTCATAGCATTGCAAATAATTGTTTTCTGCAGGGAATTATGTGTGTGCATCTGCTATATTAATTATCTAAAAAATACATACTAAATCACTATCACTTCAGATTTTGCTCATGTCCCATAATAAAGCATCAACATTATACTGTATATAGCAAATTAATGTCAGATTGACTTTATATTCTAAACGTGTTTTCTAGACTTTTGCTTTTTGTTTAAGGTAATAAAATTGAATTGTTAAATAAAGCATTTTGTATTGCTATTCATTAAGTTAAATGAAGAAAATATATATATATATATATATTACAGACACATCTCAATGTTTGCATAGTGTATGGTGTGACCATTTGCACACCAAGTCTACCCCGTTCTGAAGATGCTTCTCCAGAGCTGCAACACGACGGCGCAGGAGAGCTGCAGCCCAGCGGTGGCGGCAACTCAACGTTGTCATTGTCACGGTCGTCGACGGCAGACAGTTCTATAAAAAAACAACAAGATGACAGTGCTTTAAATAAATATTGTCCATTACACTTTACACACTGTTCTGTGATACTTTATGCAATGGAATCACAGATAATACAATCCTAGCTAGCCTAAGGTGACCAGATTTCTGAGACAAAATCCGGGGACATTTTCAGCTCAGAAGCGTAAATACCTCCAAAAGAAGGTAATGCCACTGCTAGCAACATTGCAAACACTGATGTAAGAAATTAGAACCTCACTAAACAAACAGCTAAGAAACATGTTAGGAACAAGTAAACTAATGTAAAAACAGAACTTACCGGCAGGATCGGTGCAACTTTGCTGCAACGAATCATCCACCATTGACTCGAGCATTATTGTTGCCGAGTTCAGCGCCCCGGTCACCTGGCATGCCGGCCTATCGCCGAGAACAGACTCGAGAACGTCGAAATGTGGGTTTCGACGAGGGCGACCATTGCTGCTTGGACCGAGGTCCTTTTTTTGGTCCCTGTAGTCCTTCTTTAGTTTTTTTAGTTTGTTGCTTATCTGTATGGGGTTCCGGTCGAACCCTGCTACAGCCATCTCTTTCTGAATTTGCTGCAAAACCGGTTTCGTCCGCGAAGCCCCGTCTAACTTACTCTGGACTTCTCAAGAGGACCATAGTGCAAGAAAGTAGCTTGTTTCCTCCTCTGACCACAGCTGTTTCTGTTTATTCGCGTCCATCGTGTCTGCTAATTCAAAAATGGCGGTCACAAGTTTCTGTTCGTCTTGTTGGTCACAGTAACCCCGCCCCCAGCCGCTGACGTAAGCGGTTCTTACTTCTAGACTGGATCTGGTGCTACTTAAGAACCACTTTTACTGGTTCGGAGCTGGTGCTTTGGTGGTGGAAAAACAAAGAACCGATTTGAAACTAGGCTCTGGCTCCGAACCAGCTCTGCCTTGGTGGAAAAGGGTATTCAGCGATAATGTGTTTTACAGTTGTTTTTTAGGGTAGATCCTAATGAAATGAAATGTAGGCTAAGTTTAGATGTATTTAATTTAGGCTGAAACAACATCCATTTAAAAGAAAACTGATACTAGGTATGTGAGATCTCAGTCTCCGCTACACTAAAGATACTGTAGATATGCAGCAACCACTAATGCGATACAATTCACCCCTTATTGCGATTGAGTGTGATTCAACACAATGCAAAAGAATGATTCTATGCAATTTAATTTGAGTTTGATTTTATTTCCTAATCAAATCACAAGTTAAATTAGTGCCACTTTAACTTTACATTTGTTTATCTCTACTGCAAGCATAGCAAAGCAAGCATCTCATTTATGCTGTTTCTTTTTGAAAAAACACTTGGACCTTTCACAAACGGGCCTTTTCACAAGTTATTTGCGGGGTTGCCCACAAATAACTCAGTCTGTCTCCAGTTTACTGTATTGTACACTTTTATAACACTTCACACAATCAACAGATTAAGCATGCTCAGGATTAACAATGACAATGAAGCATAGCGCAATGTGCCATGCTGCTGGCAGATGTGCTTAACACTCTTTCAGCATGTAGAGTAACTCAGCAGTGTTTAGAAAGCAGTTTCTTTACAAACAATACAAAATGAAAAATAACCTTTTACAAGAAGGTCTTTCATAACTGCTCACAAATGTAAGAAATGTAAACGATTAAAAGGTTATTGGGGTTATGCAATGTTAGTGGTGCAATACATGGGCTGTTGGATTGTTCAATATCAGTCATTGTGTACTGCATAGGTTATGTTGAAATGTGTCATTTGTGCAACACGTAGGCTATTGGGGTTGTGCAATATGTTAGTTGTGCAATACGTAGGCTATGTGGGTTGTGCATTATGTCAGTACATTGTGTCATTTGTGCAATACGTAGGCTATTGGGGTTTGGCAATATGTTAGTTGTGCGGAGAATCAGAATGCAGCCGACAGAGTTGTTCAATTAAAAAATGCCAATGAAAGGAGTAGATAATGTGCTTTCTATATAGGTACCTGTCTAATGTATATGAAAGCATGTTTTGTGTTGCATGAGAGTATGTGTTGAGAGATGCTTATTTTCTGTATTTTGTGTTGTCTTTGTAAAGCTGTGGAACAGACAGAGTCCAAAACAAATTTCCCTTTGGGGATAATAAAGTATATCTTATCTTAACTACTATAGGCAGTCACAGGCTCCTGTAAACAAACACCACTCTTACTGTCATAATCCAAACAGTTTAGTCATTACAGAAGGAGTCATCATTACATTGAAACAGTTTTCAATGTAAAAAATAGTGGACGTAGCATCCGTGACGTCACCCATTGGTTTGTGATCTGCCATTTTGAAGCCTTGAGTTTGGCGATATGGGTGTCACCATCTTGTTTATTTGCAACAGAATAAAAAGAAGAACTTTGGACAAGAGGGTGGAGCTAGGGAGGATGACGTGGCCAAGCCAGTGTTGTTTATGGTAGTAATTGTGCTGCGCTAAGCTAAATGCTAAAGGAGGTATGTTGCTGATTTTCAATCCTTATGAAGCAAGTCATCCAGCGGAGATTTATTTCATCTGCATGTACGGCACTACACAAAAAATTGGCAAACTTTCCCTTAAGATACCAGCTAATGCTAGCGGTAGCTAGCTAGCTGATAGCTAAGCCTCTGTTATGATTGACAAGTTGGCGTGTAGCCATGCCCCTAAAGCATCCCCTATTGTCTATTTAAAAAAATGGGACCATAATTTACTAAATGAACATCATGCTGAAGAAGACTTGAAAGTAGTGATTGAGGCCATAAACTCATTATGAAAATGTTTATTGAGGTAATAAATCAAGTGAGAAGTAGGGTCTTTATTTCCATAGACTTCTAAAGAAACAGACATCTTTTTGCAACCAGCGGAGTCCCAAAAGCGCCACACTGCCTCCTGCTGGCAAAACTGAAATGCTGTATTATAAAAAAAAAAAAAAGCCTTGTAGTTTTAACAAGACGCAATTAATTGACCATTATGGTTCATAATGGAACAGAAATAACATCCTCCCGCCCCACTCCCCCTAATAGAAATTACATTAAATGTAATTAATTAGTACATTTGCGTGCACCACACAAAGAGTACTGACATGTTTATTGGCAAACTGATGTCTGGTACCAAAGATGATCTCTGCTCAGATGTTTTCAAGAAGGTCTCATGTCAAGAAGACAACAACACCGAGACAACAATGTTACCCATCAGAAACACATTGTCCAAAAGTGTTTTCCAAACTACCTTCAAAAAGTAAAGCAATGCAATGCCTGCAGTGCAACCTGGCCCAAAGCTTTTCACGAACAGCTCATGTTAGTTAACAGGATGGTATTGTGTGTGTGTGTGTGTGTGTGTGTGTGTGTGTGTGTGTGTGTGTGTGTGTGTGTGTCTGTTCTTTCTATCAGGCTGCAGGTCATGTGACGGGTTGAGACAGAACACACATCTTTCTCTTTCTTCCTTATCTTCCTCTCTTTCTGTCTTATACACACACACACACACACACACACACACACACACACACACACACACACACACACTTCAGCTCAGGTGTGATTAATCATTCAGTGGTTCTGCCGCAATCACTGTGTACGTGTGTGTTTCGGCATTTGTGTGTGTGTGTGTGTGTGTGTGTGTATGACAGAGAGAGAGAGAGCGAGAGAGAGAGAGAGAGAGAGAGTTAGGGGATATGACAGCTCTGTGTCAGGAGCCTTTGCCTCCAAGGCCAGATTTATTTTATTCAGAAGCATGTTAGTTGACTGGTTTGTAGCCTGCAGTCGGAATCAATATGAGACAGGATGTGCACACACACACACAAAAAAAAATGGAAAGCCCACTATATAATATTGATGACTCTCATTTCCTCACTGTGAATTGATTGCACAATACAGTTTACAGCAGGCTACAGCTTGTAAACTAATATATTTACATTTATGTGCAACGTGGGTGCACGCATCTTTCCCACTTTGAGTGTGTGTGTGTGTGTGTGTGGGGGGGGGGGGGGACAGGACACCAGTGCTAAAGGATGTGTTATCCTATGATTTTTTGCCTGTGCGTTTCAGACTAAAAAGATAAGAGAGGAAAAAAAACTTAAATTGCCATGCATGAAAAAAGTAGATATTATGTTCTATTTCTAGTTATATGTCCTATTATTCAAATATGCCATAGTTCATAAAATTTTAATTTTGTGAAATTTGATTCTTTGTCCCTGACCATTAAAGTTAAAACAAGTATTTTTCCTCAGCCGTACGAGAAGACGTGACTCTTGACAAACAGAAGTAACACTGCACAACATTTGATCATTTCCTGCTGGTAAGTATCTTTACTTGTCATGCGGGATGCTGGGGTTGGATTCCCTGATGTACAGATAATTGTTTTTATGCTATTTCCCCACAGGGATCATTAAAGTTTCATCACCCCCTCACGTCACAGACCTACAGTAAAATTTGGATGGTAAAATACAGGACTGCAGCTCTACTGTGACAGTTTCAGGCTCTCCTGTGGGCAGGTCTTGACAGGGGGAGACGTCAAAGGTGTATTTATGGGTTGACAGCCAGCTGGTGAGGTTTGAGCTTGTCCTTCCATGTCTTCTCATCCTCTAAGAAAAGTGAAACACATAGAGTAGTTACAGAACATTTCTTATAATGTCACAGCTAGGACACTCGGGTCTAATTTTATGCCTGTGTCTCCACTAGCAGAAAGGGTCATACATAGAGGTTCCTGCTCACATACTGTTGACCAATTAAACTAGTTTTTTTTTTGTATGGCTGCCACCTAGAGCAACAGGAGCTCAAGTCTGTGTGAGCCTTTAGTTTCTAGATACTTTTAAAAAATACCTTTGGGGAAAAAAAACGTAACTCATACATTACAACTGCAAAGAAGAGGATATAGATGATAATAAAAAAGAATCCCATTGCAGATACCACAACAAAACAAACATACTGAAGATACAGTGTGCATGCACATATACAATGGATAAAAATTACACTGTGAAGAAAATCCCACAAATAATACCTTTAAGGAGATACATAATACATAAGGAAAATAATCTGACAAATGCAAAACACATTTCTGAAGTCTAAATAAGCTTAAAGTGAAACACAATAGCATTGTCACGAAAGAATGACGTCAGGTTAAAGAAGCCCCCATGGGAACTACAGAACTGAAGGCTAGGAAAGTGTTTATCTATCAATGAACATACAAACTGAATTAATAGAAATAATTTAGTCATAATTTATTGTTATTTGATCTGATTTTGTTGGTGATAGGACCATACAACTGGTATTTTCTTCTTAGTAATACGAGAAGCTGCATATTAGAGAAAGATTTTCACAGGGCCCTCCCTAAGCAGCCAGATCTGCTTGTGTCGGCCTGTTTATACAGCTAAGCTTGCATTATGGGCAAGGGTTTCTTGGTTTAGAGTCAGTGCTGACCAAATTTCAATTCAACCTTTATTTGACCTTGAGAGGTCATTGAGGGGCAACCCTCATTTTCAGTGTCATCGAGTAGGATTACATAGACAAATACAACACAGAAAGTACAATCATAAGAAATATAGACAGACAGTAAAACATTTAGAATTGGAAAATTATTCGATAAATGCATTAGGACAATAGCGATGCAAAAGAAAATACAATTATGTAAAGCAATTCAATTTTATTTATAGTATCAAATCATAACAAGAGTTAACTCAAGACACTTTACAGATAGAGTAGATCTATCTATGCAGGGCGTAGCAGGGCGTAGCAGGGCATAGCAGGGCACGGAGCAGGACCACAGCGAAAGCTGCAACCATGATTTAGGTGCCACCCTAATACAAGGAAAACTGGGGGTTGAAAAAACATAAGGACTCTGGGGAATAAGCTCCCCAGAGCTAAGTTATTAACAAGCATTTCTGCGACATGCTGGGAATGCACACAGATAGAAAGAGAGAGGGGCTCAATGTGTCAAAGCAAGTCCAAAGTCTAAAACTATAAAAGCATAATTAAGAGCTGGTCCAAGGCAAACCTGAGCCAGCTCTATAAGGCTTGGTAGATGAATCTGACGACTATGAAGAGAAGCACAGAAGAGCAGGGGTGCCGTGTCTGTAGTTATACACCCTTCCCCGTCGGTCTGAGCAAACGCTACAACTCCACTCTATCTACTGTATCACCTCATCGATCAAAAAATATCAATGTTTCAAGTTTACTCTTAAATGTGGTGACGGTGTCTGCCTCCCAAACCCAGACTGAGAGCGGGTTCCACAGAAGAGGAGCCTGATAGCTAAAGGCTCTGACTTCCATTCTACTTTTAGAGACTTTAGGAACCACAAGTAACTCTGCATTCTGGGAGCGCAGGAGAAGTATGATCTCTTTTCTGAGTTTCTGTCAAGATTTCTGACAGTAGTGCTGGAGGCCAGGGTAATGCCATCCAGAGTAGCTTTATCTTTGGATAATGAGATTCTGAGGTGTTTAGGGCCCAGAACAATAACTTTGTTTTTGTCTGAGTTTAACATCAGGAAATTGTAGGTCATCCAGGATTTTATGTCCGTAATGCATGCTTATAGTTTAACTAACTGATTGGTTTCGTCCGGCTTGATTGATGGGTATAATTGGGTATCATCCGCATAACAGTGAAAGTTAATTGCGTTTCCTAATAATATTGCCTAGAGGAAGCATATATAAAAAGGTAAATAGAATTGGTCCAAGCACTGAGCCTTGTGGAATGCCATGGCTAACTTTAGCGTGCCTTGAGGATTCATCGTTAGCAAACTGAGATCGATCTGATAAATAGGACTTAAACCAGCTTAGTGCGATTCCTTTAATGCCAATTAAATGTTCCAGTCTCTATAAGAGGATGCCATGGTCAATAGTGTCGAATGCAGCACTAAGATCTAGTAAGACAAGTACGGAGACAATAGCCTGGCTCCGCCCTCCTACGTACTTCCGCTCAATTTTCATTTTCGTTCACTACTCCGTCTGGGTTTGCGGTATATTCTTGGGTTTTCTCCGGTCAAATATTTGCCAGAGCAAGAACAATCTTTGCTGAGTTGTGTTGCTGACCATGATGTTGTTGCCCTCCTCCCCATGGGGTTCGGGAAAAGTTAGATTTTCCAGCTCGCTCCGTTAGTGGTGAAGGAGTTGGCTAAGGCTAACGCTAGCGATGCTAATGCTAAATATAAGCTGATAGTTGTTGCCGGTCTCCCCTCTTGTTGCAGATGCGCATGACATACGTCACAACCAAACGTTAGCGATTGGTTATGGCAGATCCAGAGTGGCTCTGGGCAGATCCAACAGAGTACCCGCCTTCAAGGAAGTTAACACTTGTCAATGGAGAGAGGCCAGACTCTCTGTACAAATGAAATGTACGAGAGTCTGGTAGGACCAGGCTACAGAGAAAAAAAGTTCTTTGTCTGAAGCAGTTAGAAGGTAATTTGTAATTTTCACCAGTGCCGTCTCTGTGCTATGATGCACTCTAAATCCTGACTGAAAATCCTCAAATAAACTATTGTTATAACTGATTAGCAACTACCTTCTCAAGAATCTTGGAGGGCAAGGGGAGATTAGATAGAGGTCTCTAGTTGGCTAAGATCTCAGGATCAAGAGTGGGTTTTTAAGAAGAGGTCACAGCTACTTTAAATGACTGGTACATGACCTGTTAATAGAGACATATTGATCATGTCTAGTAATCTAGTAAGTGTTTACCAAGGGTAAAGCTTCTTTTAGTAGCCTTTTGCGTTAATTGGTGAAGTTCAAAGGAGAAAAGCTGTCTAACTATATGTCAGGTCTTAAAGCTGTTTCTAGAGTTCCTGCATTTAAAGATAAACCATTAGAAGTTGAGGGCAGGAGGTGATGAATTTTATCTCTACATGTTATAATTTAATCATTAAAGGGGTGATAGAATGCAAAACCGATTTTACCTTGTCATAGTTGAATAACGACAGTTCGGTGGGTAAATAGGACATACATAGAAGCTCAAGATCCCATTGATAACCCTATCCTCTGCAAATCTCACATTTTCAAACTGCCGCTGAAAACGGGCGAATCTCAACAAAGCTGGAAGCTGGCGTAAGCATCCCAAATCCTAGTCTTTGTCACGCCCCAACATTTGCATAGGCTACACCACTGACCTGAGGTCAGCTTAGTCTTCTGAATCTAGCTAGGTCATGCAGATCTCCAGAGGTCCGCTATTGATTTACTAAATTAACTTCTGAGACTTTATGTGAGAAATCAACTATGTAGAGGTCAAATATGGGCCATTTTATGAAAATTGATGGCTAATTGCAAATTTTGTCCGACTGTGTGTCGCAGTTCAGCAGGAGCTCAGCAGGCTATGTGATAGCGGCTGGTACCGCCTCGCCGCCCGGCGTGTCCTACTTCATAGACTCCGGCTCGCTGTGAGCTAGCTGGATCTCCGTCACGAAGGGAAGCCCACGGCGCTCCATACCCACGCAAAGTCACCGGTTCTGGGTTACTGGACTACAAAATGCCGAGGCCCTGATGGAGCTCCAGGGCCTGCAGCTAGCTGCGATTCATAGGATTGAAGGGACAGTAGCAGCTAACGAAATCCCTAATGTTCACAAAAATGCATTAAATTGAAATCGGACACCATAGTTAGCTTTATAAGACCTTGGGGTACATGTTATATAAGTGGCGTGACGAAATTCAAACTGTAAATATACTTTAATTATCGATCTGTAAACATAGGATTGGAGGGACAGTCGCAGCTAACGAAACCCCTAATGTTCACAAAAAATTCATTAAATTCAAATCTGACACCATAGTTAGCTTTATAAGACCTTGGGGTACATGTTATGTAAGTGGCGTGACGAAAGTCAAACTGTAAATATACAAAAGTTATGCCGAAAGTGTAGCAACGATCTTTTCATAGGATTAAATGGGACACATAGCCTAGCTTGCAGCTCCGGAGCTCCGCGGAGCCCCGAGGAGCCCCAAGCCCCGGTCGTCCAGTAACCGAGAAACGGTGACTTTCACTGGGTATGGAGGTTGCCGCTTTCTCGTCAGACTGTGTGGAGCTCCTAAAGTCCGACACGTCTTACTAAATTTGCAATTAGCCATATATTTTCGTAAAACAGCCCATATTTGAGCTTTATATAGTTGATTTCTCGCTTAAAAAAGTCTCAGAAGTGAATTTAATAACGAAATATCCCGACAAACAATGTATACCTTTGCAGTGTCTGAAATATGAGACCTGCTGTCTTGTCTCCAATGTGTTTCTATGGGGTTCGCTCAAACCAATCAGCGCGCAGCTCATCTAAATATTCATGAGCATACCATATTTGGAAGAAAAGCTCTTGTTCCAAATAGAGCCATATTCACAGGGTAGTTAAGGGCCTAATAAAATAGCATTCGGGCAATTTTCAGCCCAACCAATGTTACATACCCTATTAGGAGACCTTAAGGAACAGTGTAAAATACCCTATATAATCATTCTATCACCCCTTTAAAGAATCTCATGAAGTTGTCATTTCTCAGAGCTATAGGAATAGATGGCTCAATAGAGCTGTGACTCTCTGTCAGGCTGGCTACAGTGCTGAAAAGAAACCTTGGGTTGTTCTTATTTTCTTCTATTAATGATGAGCAATAGGCTGCTCTGGCATTTCTGAGTGCCTTTCTATATGTTTTCAGACTGTCTAGCCAGTCCAAACGAGATCCTTCCAGATTGGTGGAACGCCATTTATTTTCAAGTTTTCGTGAGGTTTGTTTTAATTTGCGGGTTTGAGAGTTATACCAAAGTGCTAGTTTCCTTTGTTTCATCACCTTCTTTTTGAGAGGAGCAACAGAGTCTAAAGTCGTCCGTAGCGAGGCCGCAGCACCGTCTACAAAATGATCAATTTGGGAGGGACTAAAGTTAACATAGGAATCCTCTGTTTATTCAGGCATGGCACTGAATTAAATGCCATTGGAATTACTTCCATAAACTTAGCTATAGCACTATCAGATAGACATCTAGTGTAGAAACCTTTATATAATTTCGTGAAGTCGGGTAATAACAATTCGAAAGTTATTAAAGTTAAGTCTGATAATAAAGGATTCTGTGGAAATACTATTAAATCTTCAATTTCGATGCCATATGCCAGCATATTGAGGGTGTGGTTAAAACAGTGAGTGGCCTTATGCACACTTTGACTGAAACCAAATGAATCTAGTAGTGAGATAAACTAAGGTTGTCGTTATCAACGTCCACATGGATATTAAAATCACCTACAATAATTACTTTGTCTGTTTGATTTAAGGACTAGACTTGATAAGAACTCAGAGAATTCAGATAAAAATTCAGAATACAGAGCACGGTAAACAACAAAATAGAATTGGCTGTAATGTTTTCCAAGTTGGATGTGAAAGATTAAGAACAGGGTTTTCAAAGTTATAATTTAGTTTAGGTTTAGGATTAATTAACAGGCTTGAGTCAAAGAGGACCGCAACTCCCCCTCCCCAACTAGAGGAATATGAGTATTAATATGACTGCAGTTACAAGTAGAAGTTTGCAGGTTTAAAACCAGATTTCTAAATTGTCTAACGGCACAATTGAGTTGATTTTAAGAAAGTGCTGTAATTTGTTCCAGGAGTCGGGTGCACTAAAACTAAAAGCAGTTTTTCCAAGTTCAGACCGAGCTCGTGGAACATGATGTAAAAGCCAGTCAGCGGAGCGAGTCTGATAATGTCCCTCTTAAGATGGCAGCTTCCCAATAATGTTTCCAGTTTTGTAAGATCTTTCAAATATATATAAATTATTTTACTGCGGTTGTAGTATGGGTCAGAATTGTCTGAGTCCTATTTTGGGTATAAAAGCACTATGCATTTTAGCAGTTGCTAATTTAGATTAGGATTAAAAATATCGACAAATGCTGGTACCCATTTGTTGTTGGGGTAGAGGGGTACACATTTTGTCTATACGTGTTTTTCTCCTTTTCTTTTCTCTTGACTGTAATGCTCAGAGGTTTAATGATGTTGGTTTGAAAATAGGGCCACCTAAAGTAGCAACCCTGCTGGATACATGTTGTCAGTTACTTTGATTCTATTATTATTTATTCTCTGAGCCTGTGTGCATTATTTTTGATCCTGCAGATTTCTTTGCTTCTTGAGTGATTTGCCTACACGGGTCTGTGTATGTATTATTGCATATGTGCATATCCTTATTCATTATCTTAAATTTAATAAAAGGAAATTGGTCTCAAGTTTGTCCTGAGGCAGTGCAGTTATCCAGCTTCAAAGTGGTACACTAAATGTAATAATAATAATAATAATAATAATAATAATAAGTGTATTTGCTATAACACATTTTACAGACAAAGTCACAAATTTCTTCACATGATACAATTGTTAAAAGACCCAAACAGTAAAATGAGCAAGTAAAAAAGAAATAAAATATGCAAGTCTCTGTTCTCCTGCACTTGCTGTGCTCCCTTTATACTCTGCACAGGTGAGACCAATCAATGATGAGCCAGAGAGTGGAGGTCTGACTGAGCACAGGTGTAAATCATTGCCCTTTTATCTTTGATTAACTCAATACAATTGACAAAATAAAAAACATTACAAAGTCCAAATAAGTAAAAACAGTAACATAGAAAGAGAAAAAAAAAACTGGGCTTACAAGCAGGTTATGTTTTATTCTTGTTCCCTAACGTAAAGCATTGGATACCTGCTGGTTGCTGTAAAGGGCTACATAAATACATGTTAATTGATTGATATTGATCTGGGACAGCAGCCTATAAATAATGTGGGCTTCTTGGATTATACTAGTGTGAAAACAATCTGGATACCATTTGTTATAGTATCCCATCAATCTTTTTTATTACGTATATTATAAAGATTGTATGTGGTCAGTTGTAGTAGTAGTAGTAGTAGTAGTAGTTGTCAGTGTATTTCAATTACTAAATAATCTCGTTATTACGTCCTGATCACCTTCAAATAAGTTACATGATCAATACAAGTGGTTGGAGATTAATTTCAGCCATGGTTGGAGATCCTTCTTGTCTTTCTTTTTTGATGCGGCCACAAGTTTTTTTTCTTCACACCTAAGTAAAACTACAACATCACAATCATCAAACAAAATATCAAGGTGAAGTTAGAATAAGATGTTGTATGCAACAATGACTATTCTGATTCCAGTTTTTGCCCTTAATCCAAAAAAGACAATATTCTGACTGTTTACATGGCTGATAAAAAAAAGTGAATATTCCTCTAATATTCCCGTTTACATGCAGCCGTGCAAAATAGGATTTTTTTTCAAAGTTTTCCACCGGTGGCGGACTTGTTAGACCATGCAAATACAATGTCCCTCTTTCATTCCTTCAACCACTTTCTTGAAACAGGTTGCTGCATATCCAAAAACCTTGATATCCATGTCTTTCATAATGTTTAATGTACCATAAATGTGGCATTTTTCATCAGATTGCCTCAAGACCTTCAAAAGGCATTTGAACACATAACATTCATTGTGACTACTTTCTTTGAATTTTGAGTGATTTTTTTCAACTTAGTCACACTTCTTTTGTTTACGGTCAAAAATGACCGCCATAGGAAATGAATGGGAAAGAGTATACTTTTCATCCAGGAGATAAAAGACATCTCCATACACACACTCCTACAACTTTCCTGTGCTTGTGTACCCATTCACAGGTGCAAAGCTTCCATTTGCAAGAACACTGTACCATGACCGCAATTTGCCATTTGTGCGTGTCAACCACCAATGTTCGCACACACATGCATACACGCACACACAGAAACACCCACACACATACAAAGTTCACGTGTCATGTTGCCACTTGTGCATGTGAAGCACCAATGTTCACACACACGCATGCACGCACACACAGAAACACACACACACCCACACATTGTAGATGTTAGTGTTCTAATAAGGTTCTCTTACAATAAATGCTCTATTAAAAATACTTTGTCATTTTTATTGCCATTTATGTTAAAATAAGAGCAGTTAAAACTGTTCAAAAAGTTCAAACTATCCAAAAAATGCTTTCACACTATAAACCAACCATGTTGGTTCAGTTTGGTCCAGTCCGAGACCACCTCTTTTTTTAATCGGACCAAAATTTGGTCTTTTGATCCGGACCGTGGTCTGGGGGAGGTTTCACACCTGTAATTTTGGTTCGGATCAAACTGAAAAGTCAGAAAGTCCGGACCAAATGAGGTAGGTGTGAAAACACCGTAAGGACTGAGTTTGGTTCGTTTAAAGAGGACTATATGTGAAAACACCCTGATTTGGGAATAGCTGCTGTATTTAAAGTAATCTTCCTTTAGTTAAAGGGTATTTGTGTTTAAATACTCAACTCAAAAAACTCAACTGAAATTCGGCACAGCTGAACTGTAAATATAATCACTCGGGGGGGGAAAAGTATTGATACCAAAACACAACAGAGTACAGAGCTGTCAGCTTCTATCAAGAACAAAAAGATGCCCAACAATGACAGTTAGTATTGCTCTCTGGACCATAACCAAAACGCCTATAAAACATTTATAAAGACATGTCTGTAACGGGACGGCACTGGAGGTTGGACCCAAAAGCAGACGACAAACACAAAGAATAAGATTGAGTGATTTAATGCGTGTATATATATACATATATATATATATACATTACACAATAATACACACACACACACACACACACACACACAATAATTGTGCTGGTGGCAAAGGGGGGGGGTTGGGTCGAAGGGATCCAGTGGTGAGTAGTGGGTGCAGTGCGCTCTCCAGAGCGCTCCCAGTGATTTTGTGGCGATGACCATGTGGTTATGGCCTCTTCCAGAGTCCAACAAACAATTGAGGCTTGAATCCAATCCTTCCAATAAGAGAGGAGCAGGTGGGGGAGCAAGCAGGCAGGCAGGCAGGCAGGATACACAGGAAGCATGAGCACAAGCAAGCAAGGCAGGCTGCAACAAGAGAGAACACAGAAAACTTTTCAGCTACACAAGCTAAATCACCAGGAACACAGCTAAACACAGGGAGCCAGGAGTGCAACTATACCACACTAGTAGACTTTACAATCTGGCGACGAGGGGCTTACAGAGCCAGCCTTAAATACTGCAGGAAGGTGATTAGGGAATGAGCTTCACCTGGCGCCACCTGCCAGCTAAGCCGCGCCCACAGCTCACAGTCATCAGCACAGGAGGGAGAAACATGAGGGGAAACAAACAAAAATAAACAGAACAAGGAGAAGAACGGGCTGCCATGATGACATCATGACAATGTCAATAAGAAACATGAGGAGGAAAGTGATTTGATATCTTTTTCTGAAGAGCTTACCTTTATTTTTAAAGAAAACATTATGCCTGCTAAACATCACATAGGTGCTAGCATGGCTGTCGACACTGACAACTTATATAGCTAAGTAATGCAATCTTGAAGCAAATCTTTTTCATTTTTTAAAAGAAAATCAAGGTATAACATTTTTGTTAAAATACATGTCAACTCTGATTAGTCTTAACACACATATAATAACTGCTGTGTAAAATAAGTTGTCATAGCCCTGCGTGTATTGTAATATCAGTATGGTGACATCAGTTAATCAGTTGCCTGATTGGTTTATTCAGTCTGACTTAAGATGTTCCGTCACTCTTAATATAGTATATATACACCACGCTCCACTTCCGGGATTGCTCCGGTGCTGCTGGAAATTCCGTGTGATGTCCCTCATTTAGGCCGGGGTCAAAATGGGGTAGATGCTAGATCGGATCCGGTAGACGTGTCGATGTCACAGGACGTGTGTCATGGCCCGCCTTATTTTTGCCTTATTCTGCCTCTGATTGGCTTACCCTGTTATTCTTACCCTAACCCTAACCAATCCCCACTGCTCATGCCTAAACCTAACTACGTCGACACGTCTAGCAGATCTGATCTAGCATTTACCATCAAAAAGGGGTCACAAAATAATTGTGAAATGAGCGGGATACGAAATGAACAAGTAATAAACAATAAATTCTGTGACATAAGCTGTTTCCTAAGACATAAGCTGTTTGCTAAAACCCTCCCGCAGGTGCCAAATTCCACTTCCGGGATTGCTCCGTTGCTGCCGGAAATTCCGCTGGATGTCCGTTGCCTTGTACTTCCTTTGTGTTGGCATTCTAAATTCCGGTCCATTCATGAGGACTAATGGTTAACTGCTCCTCAGATCTACGCAGGGTAAATTCAGACAGCTAGTTAGACTATCTGTCCAATCGGAGTTTTCTGTTGCACGATTAAACAACTTTTGAACGTACACGCAAGTTTCTTCCCGAGGCTATTTTGCAGAGCATTACCCTGGAGAGATCTGAGGAGCAGTTAACCATAACACGGTATCATTTTATAAGAAACTAATTAGACAGGTTTTGTTCTTCGCAAACTAGTTATTACCCTATACATAGTCCTTGAAACTACTTGTTATGATTTCCTGAATGTTTTCAGCAATGTCCTGCCTCATATCGTGTGCCGTGCACACTTTTACACTTGGAATCTGCCCAGTACAGCCACTATCTTTTTACATGTTGGCCACTAAGCACTGGCTAAGATTTTTTCAGAGAGGGAAAAACTTGCTCCTCTGGCCATTAAGGAAACTGCCACTGCTACTGTATGTTAGATGGCCAAAGATATGTCTGCAGACTGGGAGGTTCATGGAGGGCTGGACTTTTAACCTTCCAGTTTTAGTGCTGACACTCTAATCACTACAGGCCAACATGCTGCCTCTGTGCTTTCAGATGTACAACAGCACCGAGGCCTGAAAACTCGGGAGTCTCTGGGAACATTTATCATTCAAATAGAAATGTGTAGCTGAGTGAGTGTTTATGTGTACATTTGTGTAAATAAAAGATTGCTGCATAAAACCTAATTTTCCATCTGCTATTTGTTTGAATATATGTGGTACAGAGAGTGAAAGCAGCAGGAGTAATAACTTGTTTGTTTCTCCCACAGTGGGACTCAAGAAAACAACACGCGTATGCATACAAATCAAGAAGACTGCATAAAGCCCCATGCCATGAACAAACAAATACTTTATGCTTTTATTCCATACTGAAATAGCTTTATGATTGATGTGTAAATCAGCGTTGTAAACTGAAATAGTCTATTCTGTTTATAACCCCAACTTTATGGTCTTACATTAATTTGCCCTATCGCTTCATCCTATTATATATACGGCATATATATATTATATATATATATTGCTCCTTATTCAATGAAGGGACTGTGTATGTATTTTGCATGGGTAATGTGCCCTCTGCTGGTCGTTTTGTGGACGTACTATTTGTTTTCCCGGTTCTCGTCAGACGATGCTGGATCTGACCGAGAGCGGTAGGTACTTTGTGTAGCGCGAGGCGGATGTATAAAATACTATTTTTAATGTGGATTAGTGATTAGACAGGCTGATTGTGGTTAGTATAGGTTTTTAGCAGTTGGACTGTTTCATTCTCTTTCGTGTATTTCTGTTTATTATTCAGTTCTGAGTGTTTTAGTGAGCTAGCTTACATGCTATGTTTTCATATGTATCTGCGTTGGCATTCGCCATTTTGTGTCCTGCAATGCACCCGTATAAGTATATGTATGTTCTCTTTATGTTGTTTAGGCGTGTGTTGAGGGAATTTTACCAACGCTGTGTTTCTCCTCTCTAAAACACTCAACAGCAATAAATGTCCTGTGCCAAAGTCTGAGTCTCCAGTCGTCTGCTTCACAAGTTAGACACAGCGCGGGTAACCGGTACTGAGGCCAGGCCGGTTACATATATATATAGATGTAGGTGGATTTGAAATGTATTTGTTAAGGGGTACCCATCAGGTCTACAGCAGCTACAGTAGATGTAGGCCACAAGAGGCATTATTGGATATAATTATATTTAATATACATTATATATTAGATCTAATTAAAGCATGATCACGATACATTTTGCAGAGGTGCATTCAACGGGTGAAATCAGACACTGAACTGCTCTGCTGGAATGACATTTCCCCCTCGAGCCAGAACAGCAGACTCTATGAAATTTTTATCGTGTTGTACTTTTTTAAAGTATAGTGGTGTGCCTGCATCACCTTCTCACCTCTAAATCTCACTCCCTTTGCTGCTCTCAGTCTAATTACCATGATCATACAGTCACAGGAGTACTGTCTGGGCACCGAGGTCCAGACCATCATACCCTTTATTTTTAGATAATTGTAATTTTGGTGATGTTGAACTTTGAGTTTATACTGTGAATTACTCTTGACAAAAAACACACGTTTTTTCTTCCTTCACTCTCTAACTTCCTTCACCTTTCCTGTTCTCCCCCATCTTTTTACCTTCCTCTCTCGCCTGTACTTTTTCCTCATCTTTCCATCCACTCCTGGTGATTAATTATTGCTGCTCCTTTTATAATAGCATTATCTTTCCCCCCTCTCATCGCTCTCTTCTCCTAACCTCTTGCCCTTCCTTCCCTTTCCTCCTCTCGTGTCATTTTCATCTTTTCCTCTCCTCTCACTTCCTTTCCTCTCTTGCCTTTTCTGCATCTCCCCCTCTCTCTCTGCATCTCTTTTTTTCCTCTTGCTCCCTTTACGGTGATTAATTATTTCTGCCCTATGCGCTGTCCCCTCTCCTTTCTTTAAAGATCATTATCCAATCTTTTATTAACGCCGTTTGAGCTTATCTGTGCTAAGCCATTAATAGCTTGGCTTTAGCTTTGCTGGAGAGAAAATAAATTGGGGCAATTGCTCTCTAGGCTACACTTGAGAATCACTTAACTTGAATTTAAAAAGTTGAAGAGTTGAATTTGTATTTCTAATGACCATCTAATCCCAAATGTTCCTGGAGAGTTTACGCTGTAAATGTACTTGGGTATAGATCCAATTATTTTTACTCAGGGAAATAACCAGCGCCTCCCCCTCGTGAAGTCTCGCGCATGTATGACACAGCGTCAACGCTTCACTTCAGGCTCAGAGGCTATCGTTAGCAGTAGCATGCTGCTGGTGGTCTTGCTGTGGGATTAACTGTTCTAATAAACCGCAGAAATGCCGCGGCCACGCCGCTGTGAAGGCTCCCCCGAACGTAATTTATCAGAGTTTGTCTGCTCCACTCCATATCTTTATAATAGAGCTGACCGAAGCTAAACGCTAACCGGGAGCTAATGGTTGCTAATTGAGCCTTCAGCTCCCGTTCTCCGAGCCCGTACCCAGGGTGCGATTTGCCATGGGGGGATGTGTGGGATTTCCCCCTTGCTGGTCTGTATATGCCTCTGCTGAATTATTTTTTATCCCCGGTGGGAACAAAATGTAGTACAACTTTGCGTGGAATACCTGCAGAACAGGGACATGTAAGTAGTTCTTTTGTAGATTATGGTGAACTAGTGTGTGTTGTAGCAGTGTTTTGCCATTCAGAACGAGCTAGCATGCTAGCGCTAGCATGCTACGGTTAGCCACCTCGTTTCGCCTAGTGACGTAAAAAGTCCTGCCGATTTTGACCAGCTCACCCGGAGACTGAAGGCAGAACACATTCAGAATTTTCCAAGTTTGTATGCGTGTGGAAGCACCAGAGACACAAAATAACACTCGAAATCCCAGAAAAAGTGATTTTTTTTTCATAATATGGGCACTTTAACTGTATGGCATCGAGCCCGAATAAAACCCGCGGTTTTATTAGGTTGGCTGTAAAAGTTTTGAACTACTACTCAGAGTGGTTTGAAGGACATACATCTGTTACGATCAGATCTTAATAAGTGCAACACGGACATGTAGGCTATAGTACAAAACAGCATGTTTAGGATCCCCAAAACACAGATTAAAACACTTCAAAAAAACGAACAATGATCTAACAGAATTGAACAGGAGTTAGGAGGAGACAGTAAATCAAATCACTTGAGATTTATAATAACATGTAACTTTCTGTATGGATAATAGTACAGTATTAAGGTTAAGTTGTTACTACATATAACATTTGGGCTCCAGGTAATCACGTATTTTATCAGCTGAACCATAACATTTGACAAACCAACCAGATTTAATTGATAAAGCACATCATGGCTACACTTAATCTGTATCTGTATCATCTTTTAGTCTGATTTGTTTAATATGTAAAAAGTTATTTCTTTCAAAATGATCTGTTAATGTTATGTAGTTGTTGTTTTCAATAAATAGTTCATAAACCTCTGTTTGACTAGTTTATTACTGAACCCAGCCATCACAAGTAAATTCTCAACCTGTGGTAAACACTTCCTTCCTTATTAAAGATAAATTAAGCAGACAAGAACAACTATCCATCTTAACTCATTTTTTCTGCACTTAGTCATCAATATTTGTTTTTCTGTGAACAAATCTTCAAAGGGGTGCGAGTATTTCACTTGTTCCCAATGAAAATCAGTGTTATTTCTAAGAAGCTGGATGTGGATGTCATGCATGAAGGATCTGTCAGACACCACTGATTAGATTATGATGAAACCTGGAGAAATGATGCATCCCTACAGGATATTTTTAATGTTACACTGACTGACACTCCCATTACCTTGACACAAGGTGCGATGTTGGGTGACCATGAGGAAAACTCTATCTAAGGGAACGCCCCGTTTATTTCTCCCTTGTTTCAACGCTTTAAGGGTATATTTGGCTGCAAAGTGTTCCTACAGTAAAATGTCGAATAACTCAACCTGCTTGAGCTATCATGGACTGATGCAAACAACCATGGTGGTATGGACAAAGCCAGCAGTAAGTGAGATGGAAGGATGAATTGGGAGCACATTCATAGTGCCCAGAGGATAGATGTACTGACTTTGATGGTCTCTGCTTTTTCCTCTGGCACCGCTGTCGGGGTGTAAAGACCATTACAAACAATATATAAAAAGTGTATATTGGAAATAGTTACCAACTCTGCTTTTGAATTGAGGTTGACATTGTAGTTTTTTAGTAAAATGTATTACACATTACTTGGTGGATGTAACTCAAATGGAAGGAGTCTCTGTCTGTCTGTATGGTTGTATTGCTGAGGACCTGAGAAGTGCAGTGTCGAGTGTGAGCTGTTGAGATCTATGGGACATATTTATTAGTAGTGTGTGATGTACACACTGCGTCGTGTATTGAGAGGGGACCCCTATTAACTGTTACACCGCCGAGTACGGCTCGCAGAAAAAGAGAGACAGACCTGAGATATGTTACATGGTAGCAAACTCAAACATTTAACAGACGTAACTTTCAGAATTAATGCTTTTGTTCCCGGAAATAGCCTGTTCCCAAATAGCTAGCTGTTAGCAAATGACTCGTGTACTCTAGCATTGCTAGGTGACGCAACTATGTCATGCCAGGTGCTCAGGACCCAAGGATGCGCAGTGTTGAGTGTGTTGTTTATTCAGAACCAACACATTCTCACTCCCATCGTGTAAAATACGGACGCTTGGGCATGTGCCTTTGGAGTTGTTATTGACACTAAAGGTCTCCTTTAGCATCATATCTAAATGCGCTTGTTCATGACTCTTGGTGTCACTTTTGACGCTCTGGGTTGGGTCATACGTTTAACTGACATGCGGCACAAAAATAGGACAGTTAGGTTTAGGAAAAGATCATGGGTGGGGTTATAAAATGTACGTTTCAGTGACACAGGGGACAACAATAGGACACAAACTCTTGTCTCCTCTAGGGAACGCTGCCCATTGCGTTCCATAAATACGCTGAAGAGTGCTTTTTGCGTTGTATCTGCCGCTCAGAGCCACATCCCAGTGGCTCAGTGTTTTACAAGTTGGAAGTGAGAACGGGTTGTCCGAACAGGCACTGTTGAACGGGCACTGCAGTAGTTGACATGAAACAGAAATGCATGGTCCCCAGATGAATGATACTGACATGGTCATGCCCTGAGTATTCATCTTGCTCCACCAGCAGGTTAAAATGTTTACTAATCAAGTGAAATATCTCATTGACTTGATATGCAAAAACTCTGATACCAATATTCATGTTCCCCAGAAGGCCAGTGCGCGGTCACGTAAGGCTTGTATCATGTGGACGTGGTGACAGTTTTGTTGTCATTACTTAGAATTCCTCATGGGGGCGGCAGAAACTACGCACTACAGCTTTAAGATGGATAGTGATTCACATGAACTCATATTGGATCTATTATTTATTTTTCTATTACAGCGGGTAGCTTTGTATCACAGTAATCTACAGAATGAAGTCAAAATTGATTTTTATGTCAGTGAGTGGTGTAAGTGAAAGTATTGGGGTTTTCTACTTTTCCAACCTTCCTGTATTTCATTTTTATTAATTGTGCATCCATCCATCCATCTTCATCCGCTTATCCGGGGTCGGGTCGCGGATTAATTGTGCAGATTGAGTAAAATCTTGTGTCGTCCTATTTATGCCCGGACAAATATCTATCTCAATTCAGTCCACTGTGATTTTAAGCTGCAGCACAACAACATTTTCATTGATTCAAGGCACTGAAGGCGGTATACTGTAGATACAGACTCATTACTTTCCTGTTATGGCTGAAAATCATTTAACTTGGACTCCTTTAGTCCATTTAGTAGAGCTGGAGGCTGTTGAGCAGATGGTTCACTGTAGCCGAACAGAGTATTCTCATAAAAAATCACAACATTTGGACTTCAAGGATGAATGATGTTATTATGATGCAACCTACTTAAGATGTAGAGCCTAGACATGTACACTGCAGTGCTTATTGTATTTGAGTGCAGCTTTATGTTTATTTTGGGCAGTGAAGGGGTAAATTATCACCCTCATAATCTCCAAGCATTCAATCTGCAACTCTGCCATGCTAAAGGGATATTTCACCGTTGGAAAGATGAATATATCTTTAAATTGGGTCACTTATGTAGTAGAAATGTGAATATTTTTTTTTAGAAATTGGTGGCTTCTAGGCCAAGAAAAGCCAGAAAATGTGTTTTTGGCTCATATGGATGATCCCAGAATGCACATGCTTCGCTGCTTTAGCGTCTACTCCCAAGCCACGCCTACCGTTTACAGACAGACAGTGAGGCAGCATTCAACTCAAGTATGTTTTACTGTCATTTCAACCATATACACGAAATAACGTTTCACCGTGGCTCAAGTGGTGTTACACATTTAAAATATATAAAACGACATTATATAAAAACGACATACATTTAGTGCACACACATGCTCCGTAAAGTTCAGCTAACACATAGCTGCTAGCATTAGCGCTTGGTGGGCTGTAAACACCGAGTATAAACTTATATATTTGCGTGGAATGTAGAATGGTCGGCATTTAACAGTCACAAACTCCACCAGCAGTTAGCACTTAGTTGGATTCAAGCACCAGTCAATGTTAACACAGCCCTCCTCCACTAGTCTTACCCGGCGACAGAGCAGCCGGCCTGGTAGCTGGATAGCTGTGAACAAAAACACAGCAGTCTCTGAACTTGCGTTGGGAGTTTCGTTGAAGTTCGATCTAGTCTAGTTTGTTGTCTAATGAGCGGACACTTGCAAGCAGGATTGATGGCTGGCTAGCGTTAGTTTTCCACCGGCACACTTGTTCAACGTTCCCCGCTGATGATGTCCCTTTACCGGCCAGAGGCATCAAGCAGCACCGCTGGTCTCCATAGCAGGCGGGCGAAGCTGTGTCGAGTATTTCGTCTGTAATAAAGTGTCCTGCATATTCTCCGATCTGTACCAATGTATCCCGGTGGTATACGTGTGCGGTAGTTTGAATGCACATAATTGTTGTTCTAAAATTTCCTTCGGGATGAATACATCTATCTATCTATCTATCTAAAAGTGTTCTGCTCAGAAGGGAGTAGCGAAAATTCAAGATGGCTGACACTCGTTTTGGTTCGTGAATCTTCAGAGAAAGACGACCAACCCCCTATGGGCGGGTTGAAAATAGGCGGAAGTAGCTCCTACTACTGGCTGTAGTCCATTGCCTCTGGGCAAAAAATCTTCCGATGACGCAAAAATCTTTGTTTTACGACATCGGAAGATTTTTTCCAGACCCACAATACAGAGATCTCTCCTCTCAGGGGGACATGAGCGAGAGAAGCACGGTCATTCAAAAATACTACCGTGTTTCTACTGATACAAAGCTTAATGCTAAATCGCGTATCCCTTTAACATGTAGGTGCATTGACTCTGGTCACCACAGTTATTGTTTAACAGTTACAGTGCAGACAAAGCACACGACAATGTAGAAGAATTTGGACATTTCCAAATTCCCAGCGAATGAGTCAATAGGAGTAAAAGGTGTGTGTGTGTGTGTGTGTGTGTGTGTGTGGGGGGGGGGTAACCTTGAAACAATATATATGTGTGTGTGTAGCTCGCACTGACATTTCCATCTACTGCAGACTGTGTTTAAGAAAGGGTAAATTAAAAAGAAGCACCTCGAGCACATTCACTCTCTGATTCTCTCTTTCTGTGTGTGTGTGTGTGTGTGTGTGTGTGTGTGTGTGTGTGTGTTTGTGTCCTAAGTGACCTCTGTGCAGGACTTCCTCCAGTGTCCACAGCATAATTAGATGGAGCTGAGACCATCTGCAATACATCCATCACTGACACACACACACACACACGCACACACACACACACACACACACACACGCACACGCACGCACACACACACACACACACACACACACACACACGTCTGCACCTGCAATGAAGACAGAGCGAGAGAGAGAGTCCCCAGTCCATATCTAATCAAGTTAACTCAGACATATCCAGGTTAAGGGAAATTAATATTTGCCGGATGCTGCTCTCACAGATTCTAACTCAGCAGCTCTCACCTGCCTAGACTGGCATTCCTGGAGACTCAAATGTCAAGACAATCAACCAACCAATCAATCAATCAATCAATCAATCAATAATTAATACAGTGCATTACCATCATGAAAGTAGATGCTTTTTCATTCTTCAGTGGGAAGGGCAGGACACAAACACTGCCAGGATCAGGGCTTAATATCCCTCAGGGGCCTCATGTACTGTAATGTAATGTAGTGTCACTGTACTGAAGGGTAGCTAAACATTCCCATAAAATGGAAAAGGCTTCCAGAATGGCAAACAAAACAAGAGTGATAAATGTAACCTGTGAGCAGGTTGTACCCAGTGTGGGAAATGTCAATTCATTGTGCTGTATCATGGTGCAGTATTTTGCCAGATACTTTGCAAGATTTTTTATTGGTTCTCATAAACAAGACATATCTCTGTGGATTCATGAGGTGTTTCTTAAGGGCAGCACACACTGGCGAATGGCAGCTGAGTCGCAAAGCATGGTGGGTGTCATTTGATTCTCATTGATTTTCATTTCACACAACGAACGTATTAAATATACCATGTCGAGTTTTTGACCTCTAGTAGGACTATGGAGCACTTATCCATGAGTTGGCTCCCGAGGACCTCCATGCACACTGGTGACATGATAGTCAGTCCTGCGAATGGTTTCACACTATTTCACTGATTGACGGGTGGCAGTAATGCACCCAGAAATTTAGCAATGCACCAACAAAAGGAAGTGGAGAAGAAGACTTCAAGCTAGTAAATATGAATTCAAAGCTATAGTGCGTAGTTTCTGTCTCCCCCATGAGGAATTCTAAGTAATGAAAACAAAACTGTCGGCGCGTCCACATGATACAAGCCTTCTGTGATCGCGCACCCCCACCACCTCTCCTCCACGCAGTTGCTAGTAGCCAAGGAGGACACGGAGGATTAAAAAAACATGATGGACTCTTCAGAAGTTATAATCTTCTGAACATAGCCATACTGAGAAATACAGAGAGAGTTGTGTGGAGCTGATAGTCTTAATTAGCTTTGTATCAACTCATTTGGCAATGGCTTGAATGTAATGGGCGTTCATTAATATCAAAAAGTTACGCACTAAAGCTTTAAACAATGCAAGATTCAAAATTTTAGGAAAAGTCAGCTTTGAACATGTTTTATGAAATGCATTCAACACCACTCAAGGATACACACAATGGGTTGTAAACATAACTTTTGTTTGTTTACAAGAAAAATCCACAGGGTGCCTTTAAAGGGTAATTTTTTGTTTTTGTTTTTCAACCTGGAACCTATTTTCCGTCCACTAAAAGTATCTGACAACACAACCCGTTCTCACTCCCAACTCGTCAAATACGTACGCTTGGTCAGTGGCTCTCAGCGTCAGATACCAACGCAAAAATCAACCTTTAGCATCTATATGGAATGCACCGGGTATAGCAGCTATAACAGCTCGACCGCGGCGCTGTAAGAGGACGTAGTATTAAGAGCGACAACGGTAGCAAGTAGTATATGAAAGACAATCCTCGTAAGGAGGAAGGTTGGGAGGGTAGATGGGTCAAACAATACAGGACTTTCACCCAGGAGACCGGGGTTTGTGTCCCGTTCTTGTCCTGCGTGTCACTGTAAACGTACATTTTGTAACTCCACGCACAATCTTTTCCTAAACCTAACTGTCCCGCTCTTGTGCCGCATGTCAGTTAAACTTACGTCCTGACCCAGAGCCTCAAAAAGTGACGCCAAAAATCCCGACCAAGCATGTCTAAATATGACGCTAAAGGAGACTTTTAGCGTCAATAAGAAACGCCAAAGGCACATGGCCAAACGTCTGTATTTGACGCGATGGGAGTGAGAGATAGACCTTTTTGTTAAAGATCCCCACAGAGATAGAAACAGCACCGAAATCTCCATCGCCAAATTCCATTTAAATAATCAATACTTTTAGCATGTATAGAGCCAGCATATTTTCACATGTAAATGGGTGAATTAACCCAGAGTGGTGATTGTTAAAACAGTGGAAAGATAAACCAAGATGAATATTGTTTTATTTTGTTTCTTCCAACTTTGAATGAAGTGTGTTTTATGATGATAAAATTACAGTTTTATTTAAATGGAGTCTGGTGGGTTTGGTGATAGCGATTTTGGGGATGTTTCATGTTAAACAAAAAGGATCTTACTCTTTAACAACAGGTCGAGCTCTGTAGGGATCCTTTCCATAATGTTGTCAGACACTTGGAACAATAATCTGAGCCTATCAGTGGCAAAACAAGCCCTTTTAGTGGACGTAAATTAAAGGTGCGCAATTACCCAATAACTTACATTGTAGCTTGTTTCACTGCAATCTTGATTATTACTTGACCAATTTCAAAGATTGTTGTTCCCATCATTCACTTGGACACAAAAACATAGGAAAATAGGGTTGAAGAAAAATGAAGTTACAGTACCCTTTTAAGGGGAACTGGGTTAGCTAGACTTGTGGGCTGAGTCCATTGGGGTTCTCTTCAAGTCTGGGACCCTAATTGTCACTCCCTTTTGCACCATTTAGAATGACAATGCTGGTTAATAGGGATGTAACAATACACTAAACTCACAATTCACGATTTTAAGTTTACAATATGATTTTTTCACGATTTTCTTTAACAGAATGAAATGACTGAAAAATATTCCTTTATATAAACTGTGCAAAACAACAGATGTGTCTTCTTATCAAAAGTGCAACTGAAATAGTAGTTTATCTTAAATAACAAAAATAGTAAAAAGATTAAACGGATTGTTTATTGCTAAGGCCATATGCTCAAATTTAAATTATTTATTTAAAATGTAATAACAATAACTCATAACAACTCTTTTCACCAGCCATTAGCTGGTAAATGACAAAAATATACATTAGATGGCAGAAGTGTATTTAACAACCACATTGAATGCTACACAACCTTACGAGCCGAACTCAAACACAATACTAAGTTCCGTCTGTGTTGTTTATCCGACAGCGGCAGTGTCCATGCTGTCTCAAGGGCAGCTAGTCTGCTCTGTGTCTTTAGCTGCAGCCTGTTGTACGTCCTGGTGTTGGAATCCTTTCTCGTGAAATACAGCCCACTGGTTTCTCTATGTTGACAAAGAAATGCATGCACTGTAATAGAGTTACCCTGGTTCAGTGTTCAAACTATACCGTGGTCTTTGGGGGAGCCCACTTTTTGTTTTTTTCACCAGGGTCGTGCACTTGTGACTTACAAAGCATAGGCGGCGCCAGGGAGGGGCTAGGGGGTGCTGTAGCAACCCCTAGGATTGCCATAGCACCCCCTTAGCACCCCCAAGAAATTGCTGTGGTTGATTTGTAAATAAATAAAAAATATTTAATGTGTAAATAGTAGTATTTGAAAAATGAATAAATACATTAATAAAACAAACTGATTATTTTTAGGCTAAAAAACACAGGTGATCGTATTCGGCCAAAGAGTGCAGCACACATTGAACTTTTGACCATACTTCCGCAGTAACGTATTCACACAGAAGAAGAAGAGCTCAATATTTGGAGCTGTTAGGATTAGAGACATGAGTCTAACGCTAGCAATGGATAGTTTTTTACTCCCTCAATGTCAAGGTGTGGAGACTTTATCAAAATCTGTAAATGAGACTGAGAGATATGGTGAACTTATCACCAACCGGGACGAAGAAAAGCGGCCAGAGGAAGGTGATCTGACCACGGCTGTGATTGCTGCTGAGGATGCTTAACATCACCCTGCTGTAGATTACATTAAACCAGGGGATCGCACAGCCAGGCCACAGTGGGTGAGTCAGCTGATAGGGGTCCATGCACGAACTTTACTCTTATCTCTGTCTCGTAGAAGAACATTACAGTGAACATGTGTTTTACAGTAATGTGAATAAATGGATCACCGAATTTAAAGTTATACAGCGCACTGGACATTGGTTTATTTTTAGCCCAGAAAACATGTTCGCCGTCAGTGGCTTATTTTGATATATTTAGTCACTACAGATATGACTACGTTATTTTGACCATACGTGCAAGTGTGAAAACTGTGTGAGGATACATGCGCGTGTGTGTTTATGTGTGTGCTTGGTTATTGGGTGGTGTATCTGGCCTGCTGCATTAATCTTCTGAGCCACTGTATGAGAGCTGCAGTAATGATTGTTTGAACTCGGCTTGTTGGCTGGTATTTGAAATATGTTTGGTGGGCTAATCAGAGTTCTATGGTGCTGTTGTATTGGCAACTTTAAATCAATCTCTCTCGTTCGCTCGCTTAGTAAACCGTGGCGGAGGTGGGTGGGCATCTGCGCGAATGTATGTAACGTTAGCCTATTTGTGTAAAGGGAAACCCTCACTGATATTTTTTGCAATTTTACACATAATAATCCATGATGATCACATTACACAAAACTGAAATTGCATGTTAAAATGACACACCCACCAAAATTTCACAAATCACGTTTTCAGCGGAGCCCATGTCTTTTTAAGGGGAGCCAAGCTCCCCCTAGCTCTCCCATAGTTCGCACCCTGCACTGGTTTGTGTCATTTTGTCATGGGTCAGCACATCAAAGAGTAGATTTCCATTATAGTAACAGACAAAGAAAGAGGAAAGCGAGAAAAGACTTAGATGTGAGAGACAGACAGAAAATGAAAAGCAGAGCTTGTTAGGCATGGACATTGAATAAAGAGAATCACAAGTTCAAATTTCAACCACAGACAAGGAGTGGGACAGGACAACAAGACAAACAAAGGCAGACATAAGTGTGAGGCGGACATGCTGAAAACAGGGTTGAAGTGACTGGATGACAGAAACCAAGAAAGACACAAGCTGGTACTACAACAGCGAAACTGACACAGAGATCAATACAGACAGAAGAATTTGAACAATGGAGAGAGGAAGAGAAAGAAAGCGAGATTTGTGTTGTATCTCCATCAAAATACATTTTCTCAATGTTCTGTTCTCTTGAAGCAGAGGCCTTATATATTTTTCAAAAAACACGATAACTCATGATGGAAAAACACTGTATTAGATCAGATTGTATTAGATTATTATGTTGCGGCTAACATGTTAGCAAACAATTGCCTTGCGACCCATCAAGACACAGAGCAACTTTTAGTGTTTTTTTTCCTCCACCAACACCTGAAAAAAAGTGGTCTTAAGCTGCTAAATGTTGTATCTTCACGAGCTATTGTTAACTTCAGACGGGCCTGGACATGCGCTGGCTTGAGCAGGGGGACCTTGCGTGCGTTGCAGGATTTTAATTCATGATGGCGTAGTGTGTTACTAATGGTTTTCTTTGAGACTGTGGTCCCAGCTCTCTTCAGGTCATTGACCAGGTCCTGCCGTGTAGTTCTGGGCTGATCCCTCACCTTCCTCATGATCACTGATGCCCCACGAGGTGAGATCTTGCATGGAGCCCTAGACCGAAGGAGATTGACTGTCATCTTGAACTTCTTCCATTTTCTAATAATTGCGCAGTTGTTGCCTTCTCACCAAGCTGCTTGCCTATTGTCCTGTAGCCCATCCCAGCCTTGTGCAGGTCTAAAATCTTATCCCTGATGTCCTTACACAGCTCTCTGGTCTTGGCCATTGTGGAGAGGTTGGAGTCTGTTTGAGTGTGTGGACAGGTGTCTTTTATACAGGTAACAAGTTCAAACAGGTGCAGTTAATACAGGTAATGAGTGAAGAACAGGAGGGCTTCTTAAAGAAAAACTAACAGGTCTGTGAGAGCCGGAATTCTTACTGGTTGGTAGGTGATCAAATACTTATGTCATGCAATAAAATGCAAATTAATTATTTAAAAATCATACAATGTGATTTTCTGGATTTTTTGTTTTAGATTCCGTCTCTCACAGTTGAAGTGTACCTATGATAAAAATTACAGACCTCTACATGCTTTGTAAGTAGGAAAACCTGCAAAATCTGCACTGTATCAAATACTTGTTCTCCCCACTGTATAATAGGCCTACTCATGATAATGACAGGGTTTTTCTCATCAAAATAATGTGTAATTAAACCTTGCTCAGTGTAAATAGGAGGACAAATTAGTCTATGTTCTGCTTGTAGACCTTGTGTCGCAGGTGGCATTGACTACATCAGCTTAGCCCTTAACCCAATAGCAACAGCTTTTAGAGGGCGAAGCCTATACGAAATAGAACAATAGTCACGTATTGTAACTCCAGATTCTATGAGTATAGGCATAGCCCTCTACGATTCAGGCCACCTGCCTCATCAACATTGTTAGGAGCAGATCTCTGGTCGTGCAGCAGTAATATACAGTATCTGCGGACGGGGAACTGAAGCCTTCTTGTGAGGTAAAGCGGTGAAAATATTCTAAAAAGAGCGTACACTTAAACAGATATTGCTGCTGGATGGAAACAGCTACAGTATAAAGACATTAAGACAAAGGTCATTGAAAGACAGAGAGCAAAAAAGACATACTGTAACTCAGGGACATATTTAACCATGCAAGACGTACATGTCTGAAGTGACTAGCCTGCAGATCCTGTATTAGGAAGTTAGTTTGCAGCCTTCATTGGCTTGCACATGATTTTCAACTGACAGGATGGCTGACACAACTGGACACACACAAATACACCCTCGCACACAAGCTCCAGTTCAACTGGACACACACACAAATACACCCTTGCACACACGCTCCAGTTCAACTGGACACACACTCTGTCTCTTTAATCACACACATGCACACACAGGCTGTGACAGTAAGGCAAGCGGACACGTTTTGTCGGCTGAAGCGGCGGTTTAGGACAGGATAGTGACAGGTGTCTAATGAAAGCGGAGAGCATACGAAAGAGAAAGAGGACTGTAAATAAAGGTGGAGAGAACAGGACAACTATGGCGTAGCAGAACGAATGAACGAAAGAAGGATAAAAAAAAGGTGACAGGTGCCAAAGCAGTCAGGGAATCACAGCTGATCTACATGCCACGACACATTTCCATCCTAACATCTCTACGCCCAGTGTGTGTGCCACCTCACATCTGTATCCCTGTGAATGACCATGACAACACAAAGGAGACAGTTTGTATTTCTTGACCTCAGACAGAGAAAGCTCTGCTGAAACCGAACCGCCACGTGTCCACAAAGACGACTTTTCAGGAAACACAAAACCAGCAGTTGATTTTCCCACGTGGACTGTGCACTTGAGAGAGTTCCCGTTAAATTATCAATGGATCCTTGTTCCATTTGGGCAAAAGTATGTATAACTGTTTGCAAACAAGTTCATCAAATCAACTTTAACAGTCATTATTTCATATACAGTAGGCCACACACAGTAGCTGATGAAAGCTTGTACAGTGGCTGTTGCAAACACTCAGTAGCTGTGTGTATATGGAGCCTGTTCTGCTTTTAATTACAGTTATATCATGACCAATGAAATACTTATTTCTGATTGGCTGGCCGGTAGATCCATTTAAATTGTACAATGGGCCTCAGCAAACATAACCACTGCTGTAAAAAAGTGTGCAAGGTAATTATACTGCAGGTAACCATTGCAACAATACTTTCTATTTCTATTTTTGTTTCGGTAAGTGCTATTTACACAATATTGCATTCTGTGGTGCGATAGAAAACTGTTGCTTGAGTCAGTCAGTCAGCACGGCATTTTTGCTGTACAGTATGTAAAAACTTTGTACACTCAAAACCTTAACCAATCATTTTATTTGTCACTGAAATACTGAATGGAAATGTCAACTATGAAGGTCTTTACACACCGACGATTGATTCGCATGTCAAGATATTTTTTCAAACCATTGTTTTTGTCACGAGTACTTTCACACAAAGGGGTGAAAGGGTGTAAGAAAACATCGATACACTTGAGTATCGCGATATTTTATTTTGCAATACTGTATCGATTTTCAAAAACGCAATATAATATATTTTCTTTTTTTTTACGTGCAAAAATATTCATGTAAGACAGTGGTTCACCTTTATGTTGTGTTTAAACTCCCTACCGCTAGATGGCTATGCTGAGACGCACCACTAGTGTCCTTAGCTAGAAGCTAACAATGTAGCTATGGCTGAACTTTGGTCTACTTTAGCATATAAACATTTGCTCACTAAGAACCTGTGAACCACAATCTGGCAGTTTGATTTTCTGTGTACTGAATTGTTTACCTAAAGTAAACTTCTTTGACTTTTATGCACATCATGTCTTTTTTTAAATATTAGTTTTTCTAAAATTATACTTTATCCCAATATATAGCGTGACGCACAGTATCAAAATATATTGCAATATATTGAATCGTGACCCATGTATCGTATTGCCAGATTCTGGTCAATACACAGCCCTACAAATGTAGGCCAATCAGTTCTGTACTACTTAAGTCCGAGTCCGGACTCAGATGCTTTTCTATTGTCTCTGACTCGTCTTGGACTCGTCTGTATTTGGACTCAGACTTGTCTCGGACTCAGCCATTGGACTGGCCAAATATTCTAGTTGGTCTCGACCGAGTCCAGCACTATATATACTACTATATACTATATGTATCTTCCTCTGTCTAAACCATTGATGAAGTGCGCTTGTTCAACAAACAGGTATTGGTTTTATTCAAAATCCATCTAAAACAGGCATTAACATTGGTCCCCTGGTATACACCTGGCTGCGTCATATACCTCAATCATCGGGCATCAATTATTTTCATTTTGGCCACAGACACAATGTCGACGAGCACAAATCTAAAATATAAAGTTGCACTTCAGCTTAATGTGAAACTGCTCTACTTAAAGTAAGTAATGGCCTTATTTGATCCTAAAGTGTGTTACTCTGCACTTGCTCTTTGATCATTACAAGTAATCATGCAAAATGATCATCTTAAAATAGAAGATATACTGTCTCTCACATCACATACATTATGAACAGGTAAGTGAGTGGTCTTGAAGAGGATTCCTTTTTTTTTTTTATGTCTCGGTCTTGACTGTCTCTCATTTGGAGTCTTGACTTGGACTTGAACCTCTTTGGACTCGGTCTCAATCAGTCCAGGGGCCTGTTTCACAAAACCAAGATAAGGGATTAAGCCAGGATTTCCCCATTATCTTGGATGATTTAAGCCTTGACTCGTTTTCACGAAAGTGGAGGCACATAAATCACCATGGAGATTTATTCTGTGCAGCTAGCCTGCTCCCGACCAGGCTAACAGCCAGAATTTATTTATTTAATCCTGGAGCCTTTTCTGATCACCCAGCAGTGGGTTTACCTTATTATTATCAGCCTGCATTAAAATACAACAGGTGCATATTGCTGTTCATTTAAGTACTGTTATTATTTAAAGTTGTGACCATTATTTTTTTTTAATAATTATTCATGTGACAGTCATTGTTACTGTTATATTGCTGTATGAAGACTGCTGTTCATATTGTTGTTAGAAGTTTGATGAATATATTATGGCAGTTGTTGAGATAATTAGAAAAGGCTGATACAATTTCAAATGTGTTTTAAATGAAGTCTGTTACTAAGGGCAATACATACAATGATGTATATTTCTATAGTTGACCAATGCACCTTGAATTATTTTAGTTGATTCTTTTGTTTTTAATTCTTTAACAATAACGATCATGTTTGTTCAGCTTCCATGTGCATTGTATTTGGCATTCTTAGCACACAATTTGTGTTGTCCAGTAAACTGGGACTATAATTTGGGAGGACTGTACAATTTAAAGAACATATCTTAATTGTACAATCCTCCCAAATTATAGACTTAGTTCACTGAACCAGTAACTATCTAGTGATGTAGGCTACTGTACATTCATGTAACAACAGGGGGAGGACACCTCAATGGTTTTTGACCTTATATTTTGCTGTGGGGGGAAATAACTGATGAATATACTCTGTTCCATTCATGTTTACAGTGTGCATGGAATTTATCACTTAATTATCTTTATAGTTTCTAGATTTTAGAGTCCAATTTCTTTAGTGTCTTTATTTTCTATGTCCATATATACAAGGGAGCAAGGCATATAATATGTAGAGAAGGAAACTCGTCCTCTATAAAAAATAAAAAACAAAAAAACGCGAGAAACGCGTGGCAGATAATAGCGGACAGACTGAATGATAATCTAAAAATATACATTTATGAACTACTGCTCTTAACTGAAACCATTCAATGAGTGACTTGTCATTTGCAAAAACGAACAGTTGTACACTTTGCATTAAAAGCGAGCAGTGGTAGTTAATATGACTTAGGTAATGTATATTTTAGCCCATGAGAGAGAGGGAGGAACAGAGTGAAAGAGATATTTACACATCATACGCGTTGTAGAAAATTGATCTTCATGGTCATTTGCCTGAGTAACATTATCTTCTGCTTACTTTTAAGGCAAAGAGTACAACTGTTAATTTGTGCAAATGATTAGTAGCCTAATCCTTGAATGGAATGATTATGACGGCTTCAATTCAGAGCAGTGGTCAGTTAATGTATATATTTAGGCTGCTTACACGGTCGGTCCGTGATCGTCGGCTACGCTTTCTCTCGCTGTTTCATTACAGCGGCCGTGTTTCTTTTCTTTTTATACAAATAATGTGTTTCACGTCATCATACTTCCACAAGAAGCTGCTGCTCACTCTGTATAAAGTATGCACAATGCGTATTCTCCATTTTGGCATCAGTAAATCTGTGATCGACCTCGCCGTCTTTTGAGGAAAGCCGTGAACGCGCATCTATCTGAATTACTTCAGCCTGGCTCAACCTAGTCGCTCCTCCTCAGCCTGGATTGGCCTTCGTGAAACGCACCAAGCCAGGATGCACAGATTAGACTAGGTCAAGCCTCGCTTTATCGGTTATCCTGGATTTATATATTGTGAAACGGGCCCCTGGTCTTGGACTTTTTCCGAAACAAGTTTGATTTTTCTGTGCTCGTGGTGGAAAATGAATGTAAACAAAGCGGCGTGCCAGAAATGCAATGCGCCATGACATAGGTCCCCTTCAAGGACAGGCTAAAGGTTGGAAGTCCCTCTAGTGGACAGAATGTCCAACAACAACAACCTCATGCCTTATAGTGGCAGTGACAATGCATAAGCCTGAGTAGTGTGGTACATATTAATAACAGGCTACATTTGAGCAAAAAAAAATAACAAATGAAATTTGAATGGTATTATAGAGAAAGATTGACAGCTCTACTGTACATTCACTTGATTTCTTCACCATTGAATGTTAACTCGCCTCGACTCTGATCACCATCTATCGTCTTCTGACCCAGCATCTCCCGTTCCTTCTTCTCTCGCTTCGGCAGCGTCTCCAGAAGGACTTCAAACTGTCACACCGACACAATAAAGATGAGCTGGCGTGAATATCCGAAACTTTTATTGAAATTGTCGGAAATTTGCATTGCTGCCGGTAAGAATAGTTTTGATGCGAAATATTCGCAGTCACATTTTCCTGTTGTTTATCCGCCCTGCCCCTGGTGTATAATGGCCTTTCAGATGTCATTCAGAAAAATGGATCTGCAGTCTGTGCTTAGTAGCTTTTTACAAGCAAATCAGACAGAAATGTATGAGTGGAGGGCTGTACTGTATGGTTACATAATATTTTCCACTGTGACACATTTATTTTCAGATAAACTTTTATTACAGTTATTCTAATAAAACTGCAGCTCTAGGCATTTCAAAATGTGTCCCCCAGTAGCCTGCTTTACAGTATTTTCCAGTATTAGAGAGGCAGAGTATGAAATGTCACACATTCTTCCGTGCAGTACGTGTGGGCATATTTAAAATGTTTTCCGTCATCCGTGAGAAAATATTTATTTTAAGTAAGTTATTGAGGAATAAATGACATGTCAGTGACTCAAATAAGGCCCAACATTTAAGGACACACACTGCAGTCCTCCCAATTGCACATATAGACAACAAGTACTATATCATAAATCTGGGGCTTGAGTGTAAACTGAAACAAATCACAGCATGAAATCTGAAAATAGCTCATGACTTTGTGATTTGCCTCACATCACACTAAATGTGATAAATATTTCACTCTCCAGTAGTTTATTTCTTCAAATGAGAGAATGTTTTTGCACTGTATCATTGTCTTTCAGATTTATTGTTTTGTGACGAAGGGCCTTTTTGCTAGATGAACTCTACTAAAGTGTTAAATAAAATGAATGTTCTTTGGCCAGTTTTTATCTGTGAAGTTGCATAATGTCTGAAGGGGTAATTTTGGTATATTGCAATTTGGGTTTTCATCTATAATTGCGGCCATCATCTCTATCAGTTATGGTAACATTGAATTCACCAAAGTGATTAAAACCTTGTCACAACAACATCGGACAGGGCAAGAAAAGTGTGAGGTCGGACAGGTTGTAGTCTTGCATTGCCCCAGACCTTCCTCCACAGCGCTGCGGAGGAGGGTCTGGCTAGTCCACACAGCATTCTGGAATGGGAGAAAAACGTGCTCTGGTTTATTGGCACTTCTTTAAACCAATCACAATCGTCTTGGGCGGTGCTAAGCGCTGGACACAATTACGGTGTCTCTGCAAAATAGCTTTGGGAAAGAACTTGTTTTGGTGGAACAGGATTCGTTCAAAAGGTTGTTTTAGTCGTGCAACAGAAAACTCAGATTGGACAGATAGTCTAGCTAGCTGTCTGGATTTACCCTGCAGAGATCTGAGGAGCAGATAACCATAGTCCTCATTAATCCACCGGAGTTTAGAATGCCTACACAAAGAAAGCAGAAGGTGAGGGACATCCGGCCGAAAATTAGGGACATCCGGAGGAATTTCCGTGAAAACGTCTTCGATATACACTAGACAGGTTGTAAACACAGCAACAGTTGATGTCCAGTAAGCAGGCAGACAGAAACGAATACACAAATATGAACATTTGTGTATGAAGTCACCTGGCAATTTGTAGCAATTGTTGAGAAGTATGTAAAAAAAAAAAAAAAAATGTGTATTGGAAATACACTGGCTGGTATAAGACAAACAGCTCAAGCAGGACAAAGAATGATGCTGAAGCCGCTGCTTAAGGCCTTTGACCATCAGTCTGCTGCATTCCTCTGGAGACATTTTTGCATTATTTGTTTGGGATATGAGAATCTATTAAAATGATTAAACTCATTGTTTTCAGTATGGCTTCGGTATTTCTATTAATTCACAGTGAACACAAACCACATCCGTCCTACGCAAACACTAGGAAACCTTTAAGTTTGTGTGTACTGACATCAATTAACAGCATAATGACTTTGCTAATGGCTTGAGGTGCACTTGATTGCTTTGCCCTAAGTGCCGTGTGTGATGCTGTGTTGTAACTGCAATGTGTAAAGTGATTCATTCAGTTTGAACATCAACATCTAGTCATTTTATATAGGCTTTATGACTACATACCTGGGGTTCCATATATTAAAATGACTATATATGAACACAATCAAATAAAAGTGCTTGTTTGTTCTGCAAACAAATCGTATGAAAGTTTTTATTACACCACAGGGCAGGAAAGGGAAATTGCACTTATAGTTTATGAACTAGTACAAAGAATAGAGACAGCTCTCGTGAAGGATATGAAAGCTAAAATGAGCTGTGCTGCAGTATTTTAATTAAAATGAGCAAACAATGAAACAGTTGTGTTGTATGCAGATCGGCCACATGGAAGAAAATTACGGACATAGTGAATGGACTGATACAGTGGACCGAGTCTCGCGTTGTCAGACCTTTCGCCACAGCGCTGTGGAGTAAGGTTTGGCTACACCAGTTTGCATTTCTTTAGACAAATCTCAATCGTCTTGGGCGGTGCTAAGCTCTGGACACAGCAAGCGTGGCTCTGCAAAATAGTCTTGGTAAGGACATTGTTTTGATGGAACATTTGCACTCCACAAAAGAAAATGCCACATGCAATATTAAATGAAGTTAAGTGTTCAAACAATACAGTAACGTGAGCTATTTAAGCTGGATACATGGTTTAAAGGTCCTATGACATGCTGCTTTTTGGATGCTTTTATATAGGCCTTAGTGGTCCCCTAATACTGTATCTGAAGTCTCTTTTATATAGGCCTTAGTGGTCCCCTAATACTGTATCTGAAGTCTCTTTTATGTAGACCTTAGTGGTCCCCTAATACTGTATCTGAAGTCTCTTATGTAGACCTTAGTGGTCCCCTAATACTGTATCTGAAGTCTCTTTTATGTAGACCTTAGTGGTCCCCTAATACTGTATCTGAAGTCTCTTATGTAGACCTTAGTGGTCCCCTAATACTGTATCTGAAGTCTCTTTTATGTAGACCTTAGTGGTCCCCTAATACTGTATCTGAAGTCTCTTTTATATAGACCTTAGTGGTCCCCTAATACTGTATCTGAAGTCTCTTTCCCGAAATTCAGCCTTGGTGCAGAATTACAGCCACTAGAGCCAGTCCCACAATGAGCTTTCCTTAGGACGTGCCATTTCTGTGTCTGTAGCTTTAAATGCTATTGAGGAGGAGAGAGTCCACACCAAGAACGATAACTATAACCAAAACTATAACAATGTGAGCATCCACACTGCTGAACGATAACGTTCCGTTCTGAGCTCCAGAGAGCCGGGGATCAGAGCAGGCAGACGGGTGTGAGATCCATGGATGTCTTAAGAGAATCTGATCACATCTGCATGTGCAGAGCACCGGAACAAAAACATCGACAGTATGATAATAACATCCAAAACACAAGATTCACTCAGTGGATCTGAATTCACAGGGGTTTCTGTGACATGAGAAATAGTTTCAAAGTAGGCTACTGATGTTTAAAATAGACAGAGCTGAAGGATCGTAGCCCAGTAGCGATTGGAAAACTCGCATCACGCCACAACCTGTGTGAAACATCTCTCCGCAGCAGGGGTGGATATACAGGGGGGGAAGCGGGGGCAGCTGCATAATTACTGATACAATAAGATACATTCTATTCTATTTTGCCTACTTTGCCACCCCATGTAAAAATGTCTAGATCCGCCACTGCTCCGCAGTGTCTCTCTTTGCCGTGTCATATTGTAAACAGATGGATTTTGATTGGCTGTCAGTGTTTCTGTCGTTCATCGAATCGCTACGAAAGTGATCCGAACGACACTTGGGTTGGAACGATTTTTAAAACTATATACTGTATTTATCGTTATAGCTATCGTTCTTGGTGTGGACGGCCATTTAGACTTTCTGGAGTTCAAGAACTTAATGGTTTCTGGGGTTTAGACCTTTACTACAAACACTAACGTTACATTTTAAATGATGACATCAACACCCACTCTTCTGCCATTTACAATTCCGAAGAGCCCACAGCGTTCGCTTAAAATTGTGCGTTTTGTCCGACCAACCGTCCAAAATCTAAAGATATTCATATTGAATTATTGACTGTTATATATGACAAAGAAAACCAGCAAATCCTCACATTTCAGAAGCTATAATCACTGAACATTTTTGATTGAATAAAATAACTCACACTATTAATCAAATATCAAAATAGTTGCCGATTCATTTTCTGTCGATTGATTTACTGTTTTGGGTTATGTTTTCAAGATCCCGCATCATGTAAAACGATCATATGTTTTGTCTGAAAGATATTAATCTGTAATGTAACGAACTAAAGCTGGTAGATAAATGTAGTGGAATTAAAAAAGGAACATTTTCCCTCAGGAGGGTGTGAAGCATAGCCTGAGTTTGTCTGCCCAAATCCACTACAATCCAGCCCTGAAACAGAACACATGAACTGTTGTTTATGCTGCAGGTCTTCCCCTTCTTTTCAGCTGTGTCCTTTTGGACCTTTCATTCTGTACATGCCTTGAAGAAGGACCTCCAAACGGTTGACTCCTAAAAGAAGAAGATCTTTGAAAGACCAGCGTACCTGAAAACTTTGACCATGATCACGAGCAGACGTGATGCCCCAATGATGAACGCGTAACTTGAACCTGGTGACCTTTTGGACCAATTAGCGTCACATCACTTCTGAAACCAAAGGTGTCCCTGCACTCAAAACACACAGACACACAAATGTAGACAGACATGAACACACAAAGGCAAAGATACAGACAGACACACAAACACACACTTTCATTCTCAACCCCCGGCCCCATCTGTTGCGTGGCCCCTGTCAACTAAATGTCGCCTGATGACATCATAAGCCCGTCAACCTTTCCCCTTGTCTTACACACACACACACACACACACTGCTTACACTCGACGTGACTCAAGCTAAACGCTGCATGTGACACCTCCTGCCTTGTCCTTTTTATGTTGTCTCCACTCACCTTTCCTCCTCATCTTTCTTCCTCCCTCTTGTCCTCAACTTCTCTTCCTCACCCCTCCTTCCACCCTTCCTTTCTGGTATACCCCCTTCCTCCCCAATCCTTTTTCCATTCTACTTTCTTTACTTTCTCACCCTTTATTCCCTAACATCTATAGTCTCCTTCACAGTTTTACCCTTTTCTGTCCCCTCTTCGTCTTCCTCTTTCCCTTTCCCTCCCCACTGCCCCGTCACTTTACCCCCATACTCTGGCCCTCTTCTCCTGTCCAAGTTAACTTTATTAGTCTTGCGCAGAGTTTTTTGACTGTTGAGTTGATGTGACACAGAGGGCTTATTCACACGGTTGCCTGTCCTCTCTCTCTCCCATCACCTTGGCCGCACACTAATGCACATACAGGAGAACACAAGCAAAACACACGCACACACACATTGGTGCATACAAGTTGGCACCTGTACGTACAAACATAAGATAAAAAGGTACAGGATGGTTGCATGTGGGCTCACCCACGGGCTGTGGCTGTATGCGTGTACCTTCTCGGCCTAACAGAGACAGACAGTTACCCAAGGCATCAATCATATATTGTCATTTCCTGCAGGGATTTAATAAAGCTGAGTTGCTTTCAAAGTGCTTGATCCCCATGTTTTCATTTCAAGGTCTGCAGATAGTTGTAGATAATTGAGAAGTGAGCCCTAAAAAGCTTTTTCTTATTATAATCAGGTTATGAAAAGGTTGGATAATGATTTGTGACAGCACATGCAGACAGCATGTTTTGCCTGACAAAGGGCAATGCAGTTATTTGTATTAAATATATTTATTGTTGTATTTTTACTGCTTGTATTGTTTTTGGATTTGTTTGCCTTTGCATGCACGAGACTGTCCTCCCAAAAAAGACAACTTGGAGTTGGTGAATTTGGAGGACTTGTTGGTATGCACAGAATTTCCCAGTTTGTGTCTATTCAATTCAATTTCATTTATAGTGTCAAATCATAACAGAAGTTATGTCAGGGCACTTTACAGATATAGTAGGTCTAGACCACATTCTATAATTTACACAGATCAAACTATTCCCCCTAAGAGCAAGCATTTGGTGCGACAGCGGCCTTTTAACAGGCAGAAACCTCAGATGATGTGACCGGTTGGGGGAGAGAGAGAGAGAGAGACAGAGAGAAATAGGCTTGTTCGAGATGAGCCAGGTCTGCGCAGAATCGATCACCGGCGAACGATAACCTCACGAGATCAAGGCGGCCGCAGGTTTGGGACGCAGGCAGCGCAGTTGCTTTTCACCGACTGCAAGACCCAGGCGGACCCAGAACATGCTGGGAAACGCCTGGCTTTCAGTTGATATAACTGCTGATTGGTTCCGAATCAACTCAACATGATGATATTTTATTTAAACTTTTTATTGTTTTTGAATTGGAGGGATTTGATTTGCTATTTTTCTAATTCAAAGGCTTATTCTGTACAGAACACATGTGTGGCAGGTAGTTACGTTTAGAAGTCAGAGACTAAATCCAGATTACGGATCAGATTTAGTCATTTATTAACATCGCCTGTAGAGCATTTTGACAGCTACTCTGTCATACTAAAAACAACTGGAGACTGTGAACAAGCTGATATATGGGTCTGATAACATTTTCTTAAATTGGAATCAGATCTAACAGGATGTGAGTGTTTCTGTGACTTCCTGTTCAGCCTGAAGGCTGCTGGAAACTGTCCGGCTTAACCGCAGATTTTTTTGTCACCGCCCCTGGCTGCCGCCGCCTGCTCTCGACCACTTTACAGGCGAGGCGCAGTTCATCTCGAAGGAGCCTATTATGACACATAATAATCATAGCAGTGAGTATAATGGAATGACATGCTAGACCTGGACTTTTGTCACATACGACTTATTGTCTGTGTCTGACCAGACCAGATCAGTAGAAGGTTAGTCTGGATCGATGACAGTTCGTTTCCCGGATGTGTGTTGCCGTCCTCAAACTCCATTCACAACAACAAACTTACTAAACGCTAAAAATGGCAAGTTTTGAAGAATATTTGGATCGTTCAACAAGCCTGCTGGGTTCTTTCGGGAAATGATTATAAAGATTTACAAAGAATACTCTTACGGAATTTACTCTCTGCACGGGATGCTTTGGGACCGATTGGCAGGATTGCTATGGACAAAATACACACGGCGATACACTGGTAAGAGAAAATTATGTTTAACCATGCATCCAGCTAATCTAAATTGCTCACATTACTGTATTGTGTGAACAGTTCTGCCGTGCAAAGCGAAAAGGCCGTAACTAAATTTTGGTCGAAAATTAGTTTTGTCATTTTTGGAATATTAAAGATCTGCTTTATCATGTGGACAAATATCTTGAGTCAATTTTATTGTTTTGGGGAGAAAATTGTGTGTTGTCTTTGCCGTAACTTCAAAAGCCGTAGAGAAGCCAAGGCAGAATACCGTAACATCAGTTACCGTTCTTTGTCTTTGTTTCATGGCGCTTCAGAATGCTCAAATTGAGTTAAGGTACTCTGTAAATGCGATGGCCGCGCTGCGCACACACACACACATGCACGCACGCGCAGTACCTGACTGGGAAAAATACCGCTATGCTCGTTACTGTAAGCAGGCTACAATAAAACCTAAAAGTAAATACGTATCAATAGCCACTCACCTGTCTACAGGCATACACATGTAGGAAGCAATATATTTCAATCCCTGTCTGGGCAGTCCACTCTCGTTCACCGCTCTATTTACACAAACACAGCTCTACTCTACTCTAAATAGCGAATTTTGACAAACAAGCTAAAGCTGTCGGTTTGTAGTCCAACTGTTTATCTTAGTTTGCCACAAATCTTGAAATGTGGACAAATTCTTGTGAAGTTAACTGCTGGCTAAACTAACCATCCTCTCTGCGGAGCATCTATGGATGTATTGTAAGATCAAAACAAACCAACGTGGCTACTTAATATGCACGTGAATGACGCCATCTTTATGTTCACGTCTTCATTCTTGCAATGAGTCTAAATTAGTGCCTCATATCCAAACAGAAGAACATGTTTTATATGCATTAAAAACATCAAAAACACTCTCATTCTTAATTCTGACATCTGTCACAGAGTGTGTGAATCAACCATGCGACTGCCTGTGTGGTACTAGTATGAGTATGAAATACAGAAAAAAACTTATTGATATATCATTTTCATATGATGTTGATAAATGTGAAGCCATTTTTTATCATAGTCATATCAAAGTCATTTTTCTCAGTTTCACACTCTGGCGAGTTAAGGTCTTTTGCCTTTGTAGGGCAGAGTTAATTTCATTTAATATTGTATGTGGCGTTTTCTTTGGGTACAAATGTTCCAAAACAAGCTCCTTACCGAGAACATTTTGCAGAGCCACCATTGCTGCGTCCGGAGCTTAGCGCCGCCTAAGACGATTGTGATTGGTTTAAAGAAATGCAAACCACCCAGAATGTATGTGTGAAGGAGCCAGACCTTACTGTGCAGCGCAGTGGAGGTCTGGCAATGCAAGACCAATAGAAGGTATTCTGCTGCTTTCTCTTTTCATACAGTGGTACAGGGTACAGTTAGTGCCACCTGCTGCTGAAACATGGTATTGTTGCTATTGTTTGGATTACCTGAAGCTGGAAACACAAGTAGAATTTAATATATTTGCTTTCAAATTATATTATTTCATTTGGACGAATAAGGATACGCCCTTTTGGGCTGGTGAGTGATACAAGTCTGACCTGAACAGAGACTCCTCTGTTCTACAAAATGTTCTGTTGATAAATATATGATGGCGAGCCTGTGCACAATTGTGCATCATTTTCAAAGTCCAATAGTTTATTCCCAACTTTTCTAAAGCTAGACACCCTCTCAGGTGATTTTATAGAGAGACAAATCTCATTAATTTTGAATATAGGACTGCTTTACATACCCTGTGTGTGATGTTTACAGGGATATGTGCACATTCTAGTCTGTAGAAGCATTATGAAACAAAGCTTGTTTTGAATGCAAGAATAAGTCTCTTTTACGGTCAGTGAAGCAGTTCCACATAGATTACACGTTGTTCATAAAATATGAATCCAACTAAAGTACGAAAGATACGTTGCAGGGAAAAGTTGCAGCCGTCTGAAGCGGCCCGTCTCAGCTCAACCCAAACCTGCTGATGGTGTCGCCTGCGACTCAGCTGGTCAAGTCGCCAGTGGCCGGTTTTAGAACGTAAGGGACGTCACCTGTTTCAACAACCAATAGCAAAGTCAGCTTGTAAAGTCAGCTACAAACTATAGAAATGAAATGATCCATAATCCATTTTATTTCTATGTTACAAACTGCCATCTGGTCGAAATGGCAGAGTTTTAAACAGAGGCTCAACGAGCGCCCGCGAGCACGGTAATGTGGTCGAGCGAGCTTGAGATTGACCGACGAGAGGGAGCGGCGATAGAGCAGTGAATCAGTCAAATAAAATGTTTTCGCAGATTCAGAATGCAACTGTAGCAAGCATCTCACTATCACTAACGTTATCCACATTCATATAGTTGCAACAAATTATATATCCAGTTACAAAAAAGCCTGAAAGTCGGAAGTTACAACGAAAGTACAAAGAGTCAATGCTATGGAGATGATACACCATTTCATCTTGTCGCATTGGTGTAAACTGGCAGGTTTCAGAACATTGCAGGCTGGCTCGTTGCAAGTAGTTGCAAGTTCTAACTCTAACTCTTAACTCTTAAACTGAAAATCTTTGGTCTGAACTGGCCCTAAAGGAGAGTGAATATTGGACTTGCATTGACCAGGCGGACGGACACACGACATACTGTAAATGCTAATGTTGGAAACTGATACAATTGTGAAAATATAATAATCTTGCTTTAGTCTTTCCACACTTTCAAAGAATGTGTTTTTTAAAACTACACCAAAGTAACCAACGCATTCTCACTCCCAGTGTGTCAAAAAGCGACGCTTGGTCAGGTGCCTTTGCCGTTTGTTACTGATGCAAAAAGTCTCCATTAGCGTCTTTTTAGACGCGCTTGGTCGGGATGTTTGCAGTCACTTTTTGACGCTCTGGGTCGGGACGTACGTTTAACTGACGTGGCAAAAGAACGAGACAGGTTTAGGAAAAGATCGTGGGTGGGGTTACAAAATGTATGTTTCAGTGACACGCGGGACACGAACCCTGGTCTCCTGAGTGAAAGTCCTGTGTTGTTTGGACCCATTCACCAACCCAACCAACCTCATTACGCAGCATTTCGGTCTTTCATACTACTTGCTACCGTTGTCTCTCTTAATACTACGTCATCTTACAGCGCCGCAGTCGAGCTGCTCAATTAATTTATTCACTGCTGCTGTTCAGGCCTTAACAATTGTTATTTATTGGTCAGCATCACAGCTATATCTTCCAAAGCTTTAAACCTTGTGGGCACAGCGCCACATCTGTTGGATCAGCCTTTAGCTGTGAATTTGTGACCTTATATAATAATTGTACTTTTACAACATCATAGTTTTAAAACAAATCCAAATTTCACAATATGATAGTATGCGTTACAAATAACAAAATGCACCCTGATGTCTAAATTAGCATCCTGACTTGTAAAGTCATTTCAAACCAAAAGCCAAAATACCTTTTTATTTCTGCTGCCATAGCAACTAGCCTACTTTCCTCCCTCTGGTATTATTATAATCAGATGATAGTATAGATAATAAAAAAAAAAAGCAATCTTCACAAATCCAAAACCAAATGTAACAAGTCTAGACAGGAGAGTTTTAATATAAAAGTAAAAAAAAAAAAAGGGGGAGGTAATAGTATCATGCACACACCCTCTAGTTTACAGGGGAAGATTTCAAACAATCAGGATTGAGAATTTGACTTGAAAAGCTTCCCTTCTCCAGAGACGGCTTACTGAGCACACAGCTCTTCTTCATCAACGTATTGCTTTATACTCACATCACACATTCACAGCAGGAGCTGCCTGCTGGAATCATAGTCTGCTGCTGCTGGCCCTTAAGCAGCTTTACAATCCCATAACCATCAGTGCATTTTACGAAATGACCACCCTGTTGTTTTCAAGAAATACTACATCATTTTATCAGACACTTGTGATATAAAGGTGTTCATCAGATTCCATTAAATGCCTTGTAATCATAGTTAAAGGACAATTCCGACGCAAAACGAACCTAGAGGGGTTAATAACTGATAGTGTACCCACTCGATCGTTCTCTGGGACATGTTTTCATGCTAATCGAATGTGTTTGTAGCTTGAAACAAGCTAGCGCGGACCGCTGATTAGCTTACAAAGCTAGTATTCGGGGCACAGGGAAAAGTAAAAACAAATCGCTATTTTATACCACTAAAAAGCCTCAAAATATCACCACACTACAACGGTAGGAAAATGACAATTTATTAAAAAGAGATTATAAAGACAGTCAAATTCTCGTATACAGGCGGCCGCCGTCTTGGGAGCTACTGTCTTTCTAAACTCTACTTTAGAAAGACTTTTACTTAAGTTACATAACAAACGTTCTCATATTAACCCAAATCATGACTTTTGCCTAAAGCTAACCAAGTAATTTTAACATACTACGTGCCACCACCATGTCACCACGAGGTTGTGGTCATTTCATGTGTTTCTGTGAGATCAGGTTGGAAATGAGAGTGGTAGTAATATTTTCTTCTAACTCTCGAATAAGCGGATTTCTAGAACTATTCCTTTAAAGTTGCTTAATATCATAGGATAGTTCATGTTACACCACTGATATTGATAAAAATGTTTAAAAGCAATCCTAATCCTACACACACACACACACAAAGTAATACAAATCATTGGTACACAATGCGCAAATGTAGTGTAGAGGACAGTTTAAGCTGCCAGTCCTGCTAATTGCCAAGTTACTGTTGACGTGTGTAGTGACGAGTGCATTTGATTTGTAGCAGAGTGTGGCTCGGAAACAACATGACAGGAAAGACAAGATAAGCCTTTATTGTCTCCTATAGGGGAAATTCATCTTGGGCAGTCGAGAGAACAAAAACACATCGCACATAAACAAATTAAACATACAGTAGACATACATAAAACATAAGCATACATTATCTCATCCAACTGCGTTCAATAAACATCCAATAAACCTCACACAAGACCCCCCTACCTTCCCCCACACTCACAGAAGAAAGCGAAGGAGAACCCACAGCACCTCCTCCCCCTCATATTGCACTTAATTCTACCCAGAATGCACATTTCCCATTAAATCATGCTGTGATCAATAACTTATGTATTGCACAGTGCCCAAATGCACAATAGTACCGTCTCAAATTTGCACCAGTGCCCTACCAGATATTGCGCGTCCTATAACCATAACGGTGAGTACCACAGATATGACACCCCTCCCCCACAGACACACACACAGACACCTAATACACACACATCTTGGAAAGATGACAGAGACGTCAAAGCTGGTTTAGAGCTAAACCTATAATATTGCACTCGAGCCTCCATGTGAATTCACTCAGCCACAGTGAGACCCAGAAGTTTAAGTTCAAACTGTTGAGAGGGAGGATATTGCAAACAGACTGTCCAGTTATTGAGTAAACTTTAGCACAATATAGAACTGTTAAAATTCCAATTGCTGCACTGCTTTTATTGTTTGCTTTGTTGTGCCACCATTGGGCCATTGGTGTGACACTAATCGATGTGGCTTGTATTTTTTGTGATCAATTATTTATTTTTATTTCAGTTAAAACTAAATGGAACAGGCACTGTACTATACTTTCTTCATCCTATTTAACACTAGTACATGGTTGCATGGTTGTAACATAGACTTAAAAAAATAATGGACGAAGCTTTCGAGCCTAAAAAGTGAAGCCAATGCGGAAGTGCCTTAAACCTGCAACGGTCCGTTCGGTATTTATGGAATGGACCACCGGAGGAAAATAGGGGAGGGTCATGTCTTTTTATTCTTTGTTGAGGGAAAGGTCATCCAACGTTTTTTAGTCTGGGGGGGTCACCCAAATTTTGCATTCATGAAAACAGCAACATTTCAAAGTGGCTTGTTTAGTGCATACTTTTCCATGTAGCTCTCAGTCTCGGCTCCCCACTGCTAGCAGATGGGTCTGACCCAACAAAAACTGCAACATGACCGCAACACGAGTTTGGAGTTGCTTTCTATGAGAATGCAACCCTATAGCTAACAGCTGACATGGAGCTGGAATACAATGAAGCTGACTAGTTCAAAGGTTTCACGTTCCCTCAAGCTCGAGCACCCACGGAAAATACTGATCCGCCACTTGTGCCAGACTGCCTGTAGGCTACATTCATTTAAAATTACTGGTACTAAGTGGAGCATGTGAGCGCTGATCGCGGTTACGTGTCAGTTAAACTTCTCATCTCCAATCCTGTCCGTAGAGCTCCAGCCAGCTCACAGCGGGGTCTGTGAAGGCGGACAGGCCTGGCGGACAGGCCTGGCGGACAGGCCGGGTGGACAGGCCGGGCGGCAAGCCAGCGACCCCGGCAGGCACCCGCCGGCTGTCACGTCAGACTGTGGCGCTTCTGAACTCCGACACAGTCTGACTAAATTTGCAATTAGCCATCAATTTTCGGAAAACGGCCCATATTTGAGCTCTACATAGTTGACTTCTGGCATAAAAAAGTCTCAGAAGTGAATTTAGTAATGAAATAGCAGATGAACAATGTATAAAGTTTCCAGTTGTTGGCCACAACAGCAATCCATGGATTGTTGCAGCGCTTTGCACACCAACACACTTAACTTTGAATTACTGATTGGGTGGGCCAGCTGTCAATATGTGTGCTTTGTTGAATGGTCTCAATGTTTTATTGTTTTAGTTCATGTGAATACTAGTTTACTAGAGGAGTAACTTAGTATTTGAAGTAATGCAGTAATAATAACATAGATTCAGATTGCTGCTGTCAGAACAGCACTTTTGGAAAAAAGGGAATACATTTACCACAGGTGGGTGGCAGATTTTCACCAAGAAGCCCATCACCTTTGGACATTCCCATATCATATAATTATGGTACAAAGCTTACCATAAAGTCATCATGAGCCATTGGGAGATTAATCATTTTCATTTTAAATAGTCGCCTCAGGGGGGAAAAAAAAATCTGTGAATGAATATATAATGGATGTGGCTTTTATGAAGCAGTGTGGCTTTTATGTGGGTTAAACACTGCAGAACTCTGCAGCATGTCATTTTTCTAGCCTATGCACTATGCGGAGGTCGCCGGTTCAATCCCCAGACCGGCAGGATAAAATCTGGGTGGGGAAAGTGCAAGAGCAGCGCTTGTGCCTCCCTCATTACCACCACTGAGGTGCCCTTGAGCAAGGCCCTTAACCCCCAACCGCACCAGTGGAGCTGCTCAGTGGCCAGCAGATCAGACTGTGGTTGTACCGGGTAGTACTTCCAGGTATGAATGCGTAACTGTGTGAATGTGACAGGTCACCGTTGCAAATGAATAGATAAAGGTTTAAAAAAAAAGAAAAAAAAGGGCACTTTACAGAGGTGGAGATTAAAACCCTGATGTCTCAGGTTCATTCGCAGTAACATGTGTACTATTTGGCCTGAAAACTGGTATTAAAGGCTGGAGAAAGAATGCGGAATGGAAAGAGATCACTGATGCAGTCAACAGTGTTGCTGTGGTAAATCGGACTCCAGCTGAAGTTTATTTAATTCCTTCCATATGTATGACATATATATGCTATAGTCCTAATAGTAATACACAGGCTTATATTGCAATCTCTTTGTCACGATCTGTCAAGTGTGTGGCAAGGCTTGGACCCAAATGCATGTTTAGAAGAAATTTATTAAAACAAAAACAGTCTTACACAAAATGTCCTCTGGAAGGTAGCCAGGCAGGAAACAAACGAAACACGGAAGCCGACATACAGAAACAGCACGCAACAAAATACAATGATCCAACAAGCAACAAGGACAGAACAGGAACTAAATACACCAGGTAACGAGGACTAACACTGGACAGGTGACACAACAGGTGAAACAAATCAGGGTCGGGCAGAACAATCAAAAAGGCGGGAAACAAAGACAGGAAGAAAGCTAGACAAGACAAGAGAGACAAGACAGACTACAAAATAAAACAGGAAACAGAACATAACAGAAAAACAAGACACAATAAGACAGAAAAATACCAAAACCCTGACACTCTTAGGCCTACACAGTGTACCTATATTTAAATAAACACACAGTATCGGAGTTTATGCAGTGTCTTTTATTTTAATCGGTTTTTTTTCACGGGTCAGAGCCAGGCAACCATGAGCTGTGAGGGAGAGCACGTGTCCTCCGCATTGAGTGGATACAGAGGTACATAGACAGAGGTAATTATCAAATTGGCGACAGATAGAGGAGGATATGATATTTGCAGAGGCCAGCTGTATGCTGATTTACTTTTAGGTGTCACTTTTCTGACTCCTCCGCTTTACTCCCTCTTTATTTCTCTCTTTCTTTCTTTCTTTCTTAGCAGTCATCCCCCCCTCTCTCTGCTCTTATAGTCTGTTTTTTTTTTATTATTATCCCCATGGTGGGCACTAATCTGTGAGTGTCTGATAGATAGATATAATTAGTTTGGAGAAGAGGAATAGTAGAAAAGAAAAAAGGGAGGGCAAATATAGTTGGAGGGAAAATGAAGATGGAGGAGTAGAAAAAGAGTGAGTAGAGAAAATAAAGAGGACAGAAAGCAATGGATATCACATTTATCACTGACTTTAATTGGAGGAAAAATCCTCAGTCTGACTAAAGATTGTGTTGGAAGTGGGACAACCAACATTGGAACTGAACACTTTTGACACAGTACTACTTTTCAATTTCAAAAGGAAAATCCATGAGTTTTTTTCCATTCCATTCCTTTTGTCTTTATTTTTGGTTTTCATTGCTGTGGTGTTTCAGCTGCATCCTCATCACTCAAACAGCATGGCCAGTGGTGTGTTGTCTCTTTTATTGGCTTTTCTGAGGAAGTTTCCGATTCCAAACACACTGCTGTCTACTGCTTTTAAAAACTTTTAAACCCATCACTTCCTGTGCACCAATGGACTGTTCCTGCAGGACGCTGAGGCTGTAGAGCAGCTGTATGACCTGGGAGAAGGTTGAATGATAATAATATTAATCATAAGACAGTATATAATAAGTTAAAGCTATAGTGCGTCATTTCTGTCTCCCCCATGAGGAATTCTAAGTAACAACAACAACACTGTCGGGCGCATCCACATGATACAAGCCTTCCGTGATCGCGCACGCGCCCCCACCCCTCCCCTACGCAGTTGCTAGTATGCAAGGAGGACACGGAGGATTAAAAAAACATGATGGATTCTTCAGAAGAGGTAATTATCGTCACTCAAGTATTTGCACACAAAAGTCACCGGACGACACAATCTTCTGAGAAATACAGAGAGTTGTGTGGAGCTGAGTAATAAACTAATTTGGCAATGGCTTGAATGTAACGGATGTTCATTAATATCAAAAAGTTACGCACTAAAGCTTTAATGTATGTTCAGAACATAGCAAAATGAATATTTGTTTATTAAAAATATGACTTACTTTACAAATAATAATAATAATTTATACTTTATTGATCCCTACAGGGGAAATAAAAAAAAAATGTCACTCTGTTATTAGAACACATATACACAGGCCTGAAATACACCCACATGCTTAGGTCCTATACATGCACAAATGGAGAGATGTCAGAGTGAGTGGGCTGTGACTGATGGACAGGCGCCCGAGCAGTTGGGGGTTCGGTGCCTTGCTCAAGAGCACCTTGGCAGTGCCCAGGAGGTGAACTGGCATCTCTCCAGCTGCCAGTCCACACTCCGTACTTTGGTCCGTGCGGCGACTTGAACCAGCGACCCTCTGATTCCTAACCGACTGAGCTGCTGCCACCCCAAAATACAAAATACAGTTCAGTAAGGGGGCTGCACTCTATGTGCCAGCCCTGTGATCGATTGGCAACCTGTCCAAAGTGTTCCCTGCCTATTGCCTAATGTCAGCTAGGATCGGACACCCTGTCAAGCGGTTACAGATAATGGATATAGCACTTCACCCATCTTGGGTGTCAAATCCATGTGCTCTCGGTGACTGCTGGTCACAACAGAAAGTTGCACAGTGACCAAGCTACAGAAGCTTGGTGACATAATGACTACTTCCAGGGTCAAGTTGGCGAACTACGGTAGCTAATGAGCTAGGTGCTCACATGTGAAGCCAAATATCCCAGATACAGGGCCAAAATCTTGTAATTTTGGGAGCCCGAGTCTGCGCTATAGTGATCTGGCGGTGGAGCCACGTTTTTAAAGTCCCAGCCATACATGATAAGCGGTTCACAGTTGTCAATCACAATGTTTCACCCCATTTTATAGCCTTAAATAAATAATAAAAAGCAAACCTATCAGAAAAACTAACACTTGAACGAACATCAGCGTGAAAAGAAATACCTAAAATGAAAAATTTAGATGAAAAGATGTCCCATCTGCTAACATGGAGTTTGGGCATATTCATGACCTACACTGCAGTCAGCCACCAGCGGACAATCAAGATGTTTTGGCTTCACTTATACAGTCTATGCATCAACCCCTGTAACCAACCAGGAACATGCCAGCACTAGTCACTCACAACAGCACTCTCTAGCGCTAGCTGGATACAAGCTAGCTTTGTTACTTACTGGACAAAGTTCACACAATTTATTCAGGAAGCAAAGTTTTTACCATTGACTCTAGTCTAATAACTGCATGCCTCTTTTGTTAAGTAGTGTATGTTCTAGAAGAGCAGGGATATATAAAACATAGTCTCTTTATTAAAATGTCAGCACTGTCAAGACCATTTGCTATTGATCAACAGCAAGTAAGTCAGAGTTCATCAATATTCAACTTAAAGGTCCAATGTGTAGGAATTTCTCCCATCTAGCGTTGAGATCATATATCGCAATCAACTCTCTTGCACCACGCAGTTCAAAGTACGTATTACAGCTACGGTAGCCTTCACGCTTCAAAAAGACGGTCTCTTGCTCTTTTCAATATCCTTTTTCTTTTTCTGGGCGAAGAAGAAAACTCCTGTTCCTGAAATTTGGATTTTGAATACGTGTGGTCCTCCATGTTTCCCTCTTCAAACTTGCCGGGGCCAGGAAGCTACGATACCCATTAGCAGCATTAGCAGCACCTGTGAGTTCATCATGTGACAGCGAAAACGCGAAAGGCGGAGCAGTATGTCCTGTATGTCCCTTACCGGCTAACGTATTTCAAGATGGCGCATGAATATGGAGCGTCTACCCCAGTTCATGCGAATGCAAATGTAAAATTTCAAGCCAAAAGGAATACTTGGAATTGATGGTGGTGGTAAATATTCATGAAAAAGGACAAGTTTGTGAACGGGCAACACAGATTTTGATAATGAACAACTAAACACGTTACACACTGGGCCTTTAACGCAAAAGATTTACGTACATTTACTTAAACCCTGCTAGTGGATCTGCTTATTGCAACGATTCCACTGAGATCAATTATTTTGCTGCACAACTTCACAGTTTAAATGTTGGTGTGACCAGGCCTTCAGAGTGTCACACTAGTTCCTGCTTTTGGAGGGAAAAAACAATTTCAAGTACAGATCATCTGGGCAGCAAGTACGTTTCTTCCATAATGCATTAGGAAATGCACATTAGTTGCATGTGAACATAAAATGTAAGAGACATGATTAAGGACAATTATTTGGAAGTCAGAAACCCTAAACTAACTGCAGTCAAGGTTTTGGAAATATCTGAATTGGTTGATCATTTTAAAAGAAGTTTGCTGTACAAGGACACTTGTCAATTTGGTAATGGAAAGACACTCTGCAGATTGCTAATTTCTTTTTGTCCCAGGAAGAAAGTGATGTCCTTGTACAGGAAGTGCAAAATCCCCAAGAGTGAATTCATGGCACTGCAAAGAAACAGTTGCTCTAGCGTCTCAAGAGCTGCAGCCCAATGCCGAAAGAGATTTAATGATATACGAAGGAGAGCCAAACATAAGTTGCCAATAAAAATGGAGGGACAGTTTGGTGACAGGAGGGGGGCATCCAGCAAGCCAGAACCTCACTGAAGAAGCTGCAGCTGCATCGACTATCCCCTCAGAGTATGGAAGGTTTGGGAAGCATAGAGGTGTATGTTTGGTAAGAAAGCTGTTCCATTACCAAAACAAGTCAAGAATTGAACAAGGTAACCATTAATATTTGACTACTATCTACAGATATAAGTTGTATATATAAAAAATGGGTGGTTAGATGGATATGACAATATATACAGTGTATACTTGACAGATACAAACATGTTTAAATTGTGTTTAACCAACCTGATCTCACAGAATTCCATGAAATGAACACGGCCCCTTAACTCAAAATCTGTGGCAGTTTCACGGAATCGCCGAAAATTCCGTGATGGGCCCACGGAATAATTCCGTGAAATTAACACGGCCCCTTAAGTTGAGGAAAAGGTCGTGGGTGGGCGGGACAACAACGACTTGCGTTTAGGAAAAAGAAGAACAGGACGGTCATATACAGCGGACGGGTTGGGTTTAGGAAAGAAGAGCGGGACGGTTAGGGTTAGGAAATGTGACACGCGGGACACGATCCCCAGTCTCCTGGGTGAAGGTCCTGTTGTCCATCCACCACCCCAACCAACCCCCCTACGCGGATTTTCGGGTATTCATACTTCTCGCTAGCGTTATTGCTCTTAATGCTACGTCATCTTCTCATTGACTACAGAACACTGTTCGCCAAAGCAACCAGTTTCTTCACACAGTATGGTGTTATATTAGTGCCAAATGTCGAGAGCTCAGTGAAACATCTTCATGAGCAAATAATATTAATTCTCACGCGCAGACACAGCAGCAAGCGAGGAAAAAACAGCTGCGAGAGAGGAACAAACAGCTGCGAGTGAGGAAAAAACAGCTGTGAGTGCACATAACAACCACTGGGGGGCATACGCGCTCTCGAAAGTGAGTTCTGCTCCTGTGCTTTCATTCTGCTCGCTCGGAATGGTGTTTTGCTCGCTCGCGTTAGTCAACCTCCAATTTTGACAGGTTGTGGGAGGGAATAAACGCTGAGCCTCTTGTGATTGGTCATTTCCCACACGGAAGCCCAAGAAGGGATGGACCTTGGTCTTGACCGTAGAAAGCCAGGGAAGAAGAGACCTTGACGAAGACAAGAGGAGGACGATTTATGAGGTAAGTCGCTATTGGCTAAAGCTAAAGCTGGTCATATCTGCGGAAAAAAACACAATTTGTATCAAAGTGTAGCTATATTTCGGAGATATGTTAGTGCAGGTGACAACGACATTATGTTTTTAGCATCTTAACATGTAACTAGTTGGCAGTCAGTAACGTTAGTTAAGATTAACGTTAGCTAGCTAGCTAGTGTTTGAATAACTAGCTAGCTAGCTAGCTACCATTAATGTTACCGTTAGCTCCCTATGTCTTGCTGGTAATGTTATGTTATCAAGTTATAAAGTAAACTGCATCTTAATTCGTATCAAAGTATAGCTATATTTCTAAAATATGTTAACGTAGGTGACGGCAACGTTACTTATTTTTTAGCTTAACGCAATATTAACTTTAGTTAGCTAACGTTAGCAGGCAGTCAAACGTTAACATCAGTGTTTAAGTAACATTAACGTTAATTGCCGGTAATGTTAGCTAGCTCCCTATGTCTGCTGGCTAGTAGCTAAGTTACCCTAACGTTAACGTTATATTAGCTAAGTTTTAAACTACAGCATTGTTAGGCTAGCGTGAATAGTCTAGCTATGCCACAGAATAAAGCAACATTGCCAGACTTTACTTTTTGTTAATGTTAGCCACAAGATGAAGGTAACGACAGACCTCCCTATGTCTTCCAGGTAACGTTACGTTATAAAGTTTTTAGCTGCATCATGATTAGGCTAACGTATACGTCTATGCCTATTGTACTCTATGAAACAGTTTTAGCGTAGTTAATTAACGTCACTTTTAATAGTGATGTTTGTCAGCTGGCGGTCGGCCTTACAACTAATGTTGTGTTAGGCCAGATCATTAACGTTAGCGTTAGCATGCTAACGTTAATGCTAACGCTAGCATGCTACCTTGTTCTCAATAGCAAAGCACTGCTACAACACACACAAGTTCACCATAATCTACAAAAGAACTACTTACATGTGCACCCTCATTTAGAAGTCTCCCAGCTAATCCTGCCTTGTAACTGACCGAAGTTGTCGAAACAGCCTTTCTTTTACTGTCTATGGAGCTAGCTAGCTGACATGATCTACATCTGAGCTACTGCGCATGTGCGAGTGCAATCAAAGATAGTACCAAAGAAGAAGAAGAAAAAAGAGGTCTCACTCTGTAGCTAAAACAGAGACCAGCTGAAAAGAGGATCTGCAGCAGTGAGACAAACAAAATATGGTGTTTTTTGAAAATTTAACCATGTAAACCTATTCTGGTACAACCTTAAAATACAATTATGAACCTGAAAATGAGCATAATATGGGTGCTTTAAAATACAATTATGAATCTGAAAATGAGCATAATATGGGTGCTTTAAGTTGATTAAACGTGAGTTTTTCTAATATAGGTTTTTTTCTGTCTCAACAGGACACTCTCAGAAGGCAGGTCTTGTTGAGGCTGCGTTCCAAATTTGAAATGGGACTCGCCAGACAGCCCATAGACCTTTGATTATTTTGAGTTTACATGTAGGCAAGAGCTATATCTCTGCAATGCATTGTCACGCCATTTCAATGTACCTGCAGAGATACTGCAGGCCCTGGATGAGTTTTTTAAAGCAGTAAAGGAGCGCCTGGAGTTGACTGATGTACATATTACAGCAAACACAGTGCCTGGAGTGATGGGGTGTCCCATGCTTGATGTCGACAGGGACAGCATTGA